>NW_007247366.1:153067-164357 GCF_000164805.1 Carlito syrichta
GGGGGTGGAGGTAGGGGAAGGGGAGATTAGTAGCAGGTAGGAGACCCTGAGCAGGAAAGTCCACCATGGAGGCCCCAAGGTGTGCCCTGTTCCTGCTGGGGGCAGCCAGCTCACCTGCTGGAGACCTCATACTCCTGGGCATCCACAGCACAGGGCACTCCAGCCACCCTGACTGTGTCCAGCACATCCTGCACATGTTGGCCCAGGTTGGAGCCCCTGATGGTGACACGGGTGCCTCCGTCTATAGGCCCAGTCAGTGGTTCCACCTGTCCCAGGACAAGGACTGCTCACCTCCACCCACCTGGAGAGGTAGCCCCAGCCTCCCACCCTTGCACCCTCCCTCCAAGGGCAGAAGTGAGGAAGGGACATGCCAGCTTTTCTACACACCGAGTGGATGAGGGGTGCAGGGCACTGGGTGGCCACAGCCTCAGTCTCGCCACAGGCCTCCTGGGCCACACAACGTGGATGCTCCCGCTCACACCACACACAGCCGTACTGGGGCATGGCAGTTTGGCAGCGGCTGCAGTCCCCATGTCCCACAGAACAGTCATATAGTACCACTGGGGTGGCAGAGACAAACGTGAGAGGTTGGACTGGAAAAGATCTGCTACAACCAGCCAGTCCCAGCAGCCCCCGGGGTGCTCACCATGCAGCCCCTCAGCTCTGTCCACACGCAGGCGGCCAGCCCGACACAGAAACAGCCCCACACGGAGCTCTGGCTGCAGAGCTTCATAGCTGAGCTGGAGAGATGGGAGTAGGGTCAGACCCTAGGGCTGGGGGAAGCATCAGGCCTGGGGAGGGGGTAGTAAAAAAAGCAAGACTAAAAATGACTAGCTATAGGAGTATAGGGTCAGAGATCAGATTAGGGCACAGGGACCCCATGGGGCCACAAGGTTGGAAATCAGAGGTAGAATTGGAGTGTAGGGACCCCCATAGGGTCTTGAATTAGAAATCAGAGCTGGGATGCAGGGACTCCATGGGGCACACAGTCAGAAAAGGAATACTGAGACTACTTTGGGTGACAGGGTCAGAGCTTGTGCTTGGACACGTATGGTGCAGCCAGCTATGGCTGGGAACAGCCCGCGGCCAGTGCACCCTTGCCCACCCAGACACTCATGGTCTGCACCTGGTGTTGCTGGCAGGTGATGTGGCACTGGGTATCTGGAGGTGGTTCACACTCAACCCGGGCTTTAACCACCACCTCGAGGCCTTCCAGCTCCATCACACACTCATTGTCTCCTGGGCTGTCCTGGGGGCAGAGAGCATAGCTGTTGGGGAAGCTTAGGAAGGTGGACCCAGTGAGTCCTGCAGGTCCCCCAGTGTAGCCTCTGGGTTGGGATTGAACCCTGGGGTCATGCCCTCTTCCTGCTTCCCGGGGCTTGTGTATAGTAAGTCAATAGCCAAAGAGGCTGCAAGGACAGTGGCAGGCAGGACACACTCACCTGGTAAAGGTGCAGGTTCTTGCCTAGCAGCCGGACTTCCCGCTCCACGTGGACTGGCATCAGTGTGGAGCCCAGAACACTTTCCACACAGGGGCAAGAGCTTGCCCCCCAACTGACCTCTTCCTGCAGCACCAAGAGCAAGGTAGTCTATAGAGCCCGCCTTGCCCACCCAAGCCCTCTGCTTGCTGGATTCCAGGGGCCAGGCCAGCATGAGTTTGCAGTTCCCACCCTGCCCCTTGCCTTCTCCCAAAGCAGAATCGCAAGGCAAGCAAGGGGCTGCGTCTTCCCCACATCCCCTCCTCTGAGCCCCCTTTCTTGGGCTGGGTCTTACCAGCTCCCAGAGCCCGGTGGTGTCATACTGATAGTCAAGGCTGGACAGGAGGATGAGAGGGGCAGGAGGGCCCTCATGCTCTGCTGAGTCTCCATCACCTGAGAGGAGGGTGGAAGTGGAGAAGGTGGGCGCGTCACCCCCCGTCCACTCGTCCACCTCGGGCAGCTCTCCGCCTTCTCTCATGAGCCAGTCCAGAGCGGGCTTCGTGGAGCCCGCGGCCCCTGGGAAAGTGGTGGCAGGAGCAGTGCTGGGGGGCTGGTCCAGGGGTACCACAGAGGGAAGGGCCTCAGGGCCAGGGTCTGCAGGGGGCACTGCTGTTGCCTCTGAAGGTGATGGAGGGGAGGCCAAGAGGTCCTCAGGTGTGGCTGTGGGTCTGAAGTCAGTGGGGGCAGGGACAATGGTTCCAGGTCTGTTGGGAGGGTTAGGAGGAGAGGGCTTCTTGTGGAGAGGTAGTTCTGTAGAGGTGGGGGAAGACATGGGGCCGGGACCTGCCCACGGCTCCCAGGGGCTGGGCAGGGAAGGCCTGGCACCAGGTGAGACATCTGAGGCTGTGGCTGTGGAGGGAGCCCCAGGCTCCACAGGAAGAGTGTCAGGAGCAGGGGTGACCAGGGCTTTGGGGGCTGCGGGTGGGAAGGAGGTGGGCACGTCTCTTGCAGGAGGGGCTAGGAGGAGAAGTGGGTTCTGAAGGGGAAGGTAGAGAAAGACAGGAAGGGCCACTCAGCAGGCAGGCACGGGAGCAGGAGGCAGGCAGGCAAAGGGTATGTTAAGAGGAAAGGAGACCAAGGAAAAGAGAAACAAAAACAGCCCATTAATTCTCCAAAGGAGAAAAGGGGAGGGCAGGCTCCAGGGGTGTCTGTGCTGAGCTGGGACATGAGGCCAGACCTCCCCTGCCTCTCAGCTACAAAATTCCTCTCCCAAAACAGGCGGGACGTATTGGTGGCCATTCTCCAGTGAGTCCATCGCACATAGGTGCTCAGGACAGAGGCTCACATGAGCAAGCAGGCACACAGACCCCGGGCCATCAGAAAAACCCTCACACTGGGAACCCCACGCCCCCCATGTGCCCCAGCCTAGAGTCACACTCACCTGTTGGTTCACCACCATCGGCCCGGCATCACACGAGGCTTTGTGTGTGCACAGGTGTTGCCAGACACACCAGTTACATCCCCAACGGCTGCTCACGCAGGCCTGGCACCTGCACAGAGCACAGCCATGGGGCAGAGGTCGCCATGGGGCAGCCCAGGGTTGGGGGAAAGGGTGAGGAACTCACTGCGCAGATGGGTGGAGCTCAGTGACTGCTACACAGTCATAGAAGGAGAGGGAAGCTTTGGCAATCACGACAGCACCAAACCTGAGCTCCACACTCACAGAGATGTGGTCTGCAAAGGGGAGAGAGGGCCAGAGCTGAGCAGTGGGGAAGCATGCCCAGACCCGGTGCTGACATCCTGAGACCTCAGATGGGGAGGACAACCGAGGGTCAGCGAACATAGTACATGAGACACAGAATGGAGACTGTGGGCAGCCAACAACCAGTGAGAGGACTCAGAGGAAGGCATCCACTTATGGTTCGTTGCCTGAGTTCACACCTCACCCAGATCACATCTCTTGCAGCAGGGTGGGGCTCCCAAGCCCCAGAACTGACCCCTTCTCTCACCCACCGGCTCCTCTCTGCAGCACTGGGGCCTCACTAGGGTCTGGAGAAGGGCACTTCACCCCAGAATCGGTCAGCAAGGCAGGACTCTGATGTTCCCCAAAATGGCAGGAATATGACTCCCCTGGCCATAGGAGTGGCAAGTCTGGCACTGATAGGAAAACCTGCCAAGAGAGCCCAGGATACACTGTTGAGGCCATCGTGCAGCAGACCAGAGCTCACATTTACACAGCACCCAATGTGGGCAGGCACCGGCACCACCAGCACCCAAGCCTTCACAAACACCTTCTGGCCTGAGTTAGTAACAGATGAAGAAATTGAAGTCCAAGAGAAGTAACTTGTGAGAGGCCAGGTGGTATTTGTTATACCTGATGCAAAAACCCAAAATCTCTACCCAGAGTTTGTTCCCCAGAGCCCTCCCCACCAGGGCCCCAACTGTTTGGTCCTTCACCTCCCTCTTTTCCTGTCGGCTGATGTTGGTAGGACTCATGGCTACCACCTGCAGACAGCCTGGCTCAGGTTGGAAGCTCCACAGCCACTGCTTTGGGCCCCGGCCCCTCGAGCACTCAGAACGGCGGCTGCACCTGAGTGAGAATGCCCAGTGTCTGTCTGTGACCCTCAGGCTGCCAGTGGGAACTCTTAGGGCAGGGAGACTTAAGCAATCCTGAGGACCCAAGCAGAGCGTGAGTGGGGCATGATACCAGGCTCCCATGTCTGCCCTGGCTGAAAGATGGGGATGGGCATTGGACATCTGGGGATCAAGAACTGGGAGTCAAGGGCCAAGGATGGAATCCTTGATGGAACCATTATGCAGGAGCATTGTGGGCTTGAGGCTGGGGTTGGGAGGAGATCAAGAGTCAAGGGAGCACTAACCTGCCAAGGAGCACACACCACCCACAGTAGGGGTCCCTGTGAGCAAGGCAGGATGCACAGTCCAGGTGCTGAGCACAGGAGGCCACAGGAACTTTCAGAAGCTGTGACAGCAAAGAGGACCTGAGGCTAGCAATCCAAACACCAGCAGTATACCCACAAATGGGTCCCTGGTCTCACCCAGACGCTCCTCCCAGCAGCCATGCCCTGTCTCATGCCTGGTACTCACTGTGTTCTGGGTCATGACATACAGGTGCTCGAAGGTCCCATCAAAGATGAGGTCTCTGTTCACGGCAGATCCCTGCTGGATGCTCTGTGTGGAGTATGGGTGGCCATCGCTCCCTGCGCCCAAGTAGACCTGGGATCAGAGACCAGAGGGTCTGGGACTGGAGTCCATGGCCACAGGGCCAAGGTCCTCTCTATCCCTCAACAACTGAAGCAATTTCCTCCTAGGTCATCACAGATCATACCAACTGGACCCAGTCTGGGAAGAGGAACACAGGTCATCTCTCCCAGTCTTGGGGTCACAGGCCAGGTTTCTAGCAGCCTATCCCCTCAGACCCTAGGATAGAGCCAGCACTCCCTGTGGGCTCACCCTGTGCAGTTGCCCTTGACTATCACCCAGGAAAGCAATGGTGTGTCCATCCTCCATGGTGACTGCCACAGCTGTTAGCTGAACCCCTGGCCACTCCAGAACTGGTGTGGCTTCCAGAGGGACCCGGCTGGCTATGGGGCTAGGCGTATGGTCTGAGCCACAGGGATAAGTATCCAAGGTGTCCTGCAGACGGTAAGAAGCATCAATAAGGTCCTCCCCCTGGATAATTTCCCCCTTCCTGGACGGGCTCATCCTTGCTCCCATCTGCTCTTGCATGTTCTCCCTGCTGGCCCATCTGGGACAACCCTGCCCTGCACATCTCCCACAGCCCACCCTTAGCTCTGCCACAGTGGACTATCTCCAACTGCCTTGGACAGTTTCTAGTGGTTCCTTTCCCGTTTTGATCCCCACCTCTGCCTGTGGCCCTCTCTTCTCCCATCCCTGGCCTGGGAGCAGCTTCCTGCAGTTTATGTGGCTAGCCTGTTCCTGGACCTTCTCCAAAGCCACTCACGGCTTGCGTTCTCATCTACAAGTCCACTTAACAGGGACCCTCTCCCACCTTGCACTGACTCAGTGTCCTGTGTGCAGCTCCTTCCCTTTCTTATCCATCCTGAGGCTGCAGCCAATCAAGTCCCAAACTCACCCTCTTCTCTTGTTTAAGAACCTAAAACAATGGGTCTCATCCCAACACTCTGGGTCCCTGCCCCTACGTGAGAACCCAAATACCCCATCAGTCCATCTGCATAAATGCCACCCCTTCAGCACACTGTTCCAGTCCCATCCCCAAACTGCTGTCACTGAATGCCACATCTGTAGAAAGGTACCCTTTCATCACCTAGGCACAAAAGAACCACTTAACATCTGCTGTCCTGGTCATCCCCCACTACCACCAGTTTCCCATCAGATCCCTGGGGGCTGTTTGGCTGCCAATGCCTGGTCAGTGGCCTCAGAGATGGGGAAAGACCGGGGCAATGCTGGAACTCACCACTGGCAGCTGTGCACAGTCAGAATTGACATCATATTCGATGTAGGCCACCTCAGTCCCATCCATAGCACGGCCCTCCCAGGCGTAGCAGGCATCTCGTGTGCGATTAGCAAGCCGGTCCACCTCATCCAGGGGGAAGGCACAGAGGGCAGAAGCCCCAGATGCTCCGGAAACCACCAGTGGGGGCCGGCCCATAGTGGAGGGAACAGCCAAGGAGAAGATAGCAAAGAGCACCTCCCCACGGGCCACCTCCCTGGATGTGGCCACAGCTGTGGCCTGTACCAGCCCATAACGGCCACCAAGGCAGGTCAGAGGCAACTCCACATAGGAATAGTAGTGTTGGTCCCGGAGGCACATTCGAGACAGATAGGTACGGAAGGCTCTAGACTGAGCCTGCAGGTCCCGCCGCATGAACAGGAAGTAGGCGCTGGCCCGGTGTGCAAAGGCACTCACGAAGTGGTGGTTGTACTCAGAGGGGTGGCCCACTGCCAGCTTGGCTGTCTCCTCGTAGGAGAAGACAGCTTGGGGGTCTAGTGGCTGTAGAGCCCGGGTTGTGATGGGTGGGATGCCACCCCCTGCTCCCTTGGTGGTGTCTCCTCGCCCCACAAGCAAGAGGGGCTCCCCTGCCAAGCCCTGGGTTACCAGTCCCACTGTTCTGACTGCAGGATCATTGGCGGCCACATACTGGCTGTCTCCAGGCTGCTCTGGCCGCAGCAGCAGCTCCCCGATCTGCCCCAGACGCCGCTGCTCACAGATTCCCTGGTGTACACTTCCACACACTACCAGGGCCCCTGGGCTCACCAGGAGCAGCTGGTTTGGGTTGTTGGTAAGCTGGGCCTGGGGGCACTTAGTAGGTATCACGGGTGGCAGGCAGTCCCTGCTGTCTAACACAGGGCCAGTAGAGACCTTGGCCTCCAGCTGTAGCCTAGGGCTCAGCTGAAACAGGAAGTTGGTGGCTCCTAGATAGAGGGTGCCTGAAGTGGGGTCCCTCACCAGGTGCTGCAGATGCGTGCCATTGGGAGTGAAAGCAGCTGTTGGAGGGGGCGGAAGGGTAAGGACCCAACCGGTCCAGAGTGCCTGGAGAAGTGCTGGGCCGAGGACAGGCATGGTCACCTGGCAGGGAGAGAGATGGAATGGGGCTCACATGGCCACTAAGAACCTTGGGGACACTGGTAAGGGTCAGGGCTGTGGCAATGCCAAGATGCCCCTCCTAACTTAGGATTGAAAAGAGGAAGACCAGGCTTCTTTACATGGGCACTGTGGTCCAGGATGACCCTAGGACCACACAGTAGCAAGGGGTCAGAAACAGGAAATACTTTCTGTGGAAACTTAAATGCTGCCCATTCTCGGCAAGCACTATTTTCTGGAGACCCACACCCCACTCCACCCTCCCCCTGTAATACCCTGTTTCACCACAAGGATCAAAGGGTGAGGGCCTATAGGGTCTACTCCCAGGGAACAGGGCCTGAAAGGGACCAGAGAGCAGGTGGGAGGGAGAGACAGGGATGTGATTTCATGGACAGAAGGTGAGGTCTCATGGCGAGTGACATGTCACAGCAAGATAAGAACTGGGTTTAGGGCCTTTCAGTCCAGGAATCCAGATGGGTGATAACCACAGAACCAACAGGCTTGTGAGAAGAAGGAGGTTCTGGTAGGGAGGGGCGAGTCCTATAGGGCTGGGTCCCGCCTTTCGGAGGGCCTTGATCTTACCTAGGAGTCACACTGTTCCTAGATATCTAGGCATAAGGTCAGACTCACCTCACAGGACCGGGTGGATCAGAAGACAACAGCATGACCTGTGTGGGAGTCACCTAGCCAGGGGAAAGCAAAGTGTGAAGGGAGACAGCATAAAAGTACCCCCTCCCCACACCCAGGCTGCTGGTGGAGCCAGGCCCAGCCTGGCTTTCAGCCACCAAACACATTCCACAGAGGACGCCTCCTCAGAGCCCACATGAGGAGGGGGAGGGCAGCAGAGCCACCGGAGGGGCCTGGGAAAGGTCAGCTAGGAAGGAGCCCCACGGCTGGCAGGTCCAAGTCAGGCCCCCAGCACGGCCCTCTCCCTGTGAGGTTGCTCCCTTCACCCTAACCCTACTCTGTCAAGGCACCCAGGTACATGTTTTCCACACAGGTCAGGGACTGTCCTAGCCCAAATGGCCACCACCACATTAGCAGATAAGCACTCACACATACCAAGGTGCATACACACCACACACCCTGCATACACCCACACACAAACATATGGGCACTTGCCCCCACACACAGATGCATATAGATACAATATGTGACACACAGCATATGACACACAGCATATGACACACACACAGAAACACGTGCAGACAGCATAAAGACATATACATATAGTGACAACACACACAGGTCACACCCACCCACCAGAGGCATACACACCACCAGCCACATTTAGACACCCACACACACAGATTCATACACACTTTCCTAGTTAAGCCCTAATCCCTAGAGAACTGTGGAAGCCAGGCCATCTCTTGCTATTCCCTCTCCTGCAGATCATAGTAGTGCCAGGGTCCAGTATGCAGGGTAAGTGGCACTGGAGGAAGTGTCACCACGCCAGCTGTGCCTCGCATCCCCAGGACTCCCTAGACTGTGGGTACCTGCTCTCTTCACAGACCCCTCCTTGGGTACCAGCTGAGGCTTCTGAGTCTCAGAAGCAAGAAACCATGGCAACACCACCTTCCCCAGGCCCCAGCAGTCTCTAGCCATAAGTACCAAGGCTAGTGAAGTGCTGGGACAACTCAAACATCCCAGACTGGGAGATATTTCCCCCACTAGCCTGTGTCCAGGCCATGCTGTGCAGCCCCTCCCACTATCCAGTTGCCAAGCTGTCTGTGCAGAATGTCCCCAGAGCTTGCTTCTCTCAGCTCGGGTTGGCTCGTCCCAGCAAAGGCCTGAGCAGGGTACTTCTGAGGCTGCCCCAAAGTGAGCAGGGCTGGGCACAAGGCTCAGAGGAGAGTTTAGCAGCCTGGTGGGAGCAGGGACACTGTGGCCACAGCCCAGTGGGAGCAGGGGGGCCGTGGCCACAGCCTGGCTGGGCACTGCTCCCGAAATAGCTAGGGGGTTTCCATTTTTAGTGTGCAGAGAACAGGGCAGCTCTATGGGAGCAGGAACAAGGCTGCCTCTGTTTGCCACCCAAGGGGGCGGGAGGGAAGGGGGCAACAGGGAAAGTCTTGAACCCAGCCAGAATCCCAGGACTGTGGCAAGGTCAGGCTGCCAACGAGCCCCCCACCTAGTTTCCAAGGGATGAGAAAAGAAAGTTTCTTCCTCTGGGAAGACAGGGCCTGCCTAAGGATGGGCAGAGGCCACCTCCTGCACTCAGTTACTGCTCACTCCTCTTGCCACCTCATGCCACGGATGTGCCTTGGGCATAGGGTCCCATAGTTAGACCAACATCTACTCATTTGCTTACAAATATTTGTTCAGAGACTGCTGCATGCCAAGGCTCTTCAGCCCTCAAGGGGCAGCAACAAAGCCCCTACCCAAAGGCAAAATCACAACTGGATTGAGGAGCCCACAGGAAGAAATGGACAGGATCAGAACAGCTACAAGCCAGGCCACATGGGAGGTCGGAGGCTGACCCATCCCAGAGAAAACAGTCAGGTTTCTTCAATCACAGTACTCCTGTGAAACAGGGCCTAGTGTCCCTTCCCCTTCCCCACATCCCATGGGCTGGCGAAGGAAAGAAGGATGGTGACCTTTTCTCCTCTGTTTTGGGGACGTGTATTTCACTTAACCTCTGCCACAGGGCACGGAACTGCTCCCAGCCCCTCTATTCTAGCGCCCCTCCCCCAACTCCACAGTATTTTCCTTGAGCAGAATTGGGGTATACTCCTTCCCGAGAGCCTCTGGAGCACCTCTGGGCTGGAGGGATAAAGGCCCAGCCCCCTCCAGTGCACACTTCTTCCACCGGATCCATGCCAATGCTCCCCCACACATGCCCTTCGTTCCTGGCGGCCTGTACGGCAGGCTGTTTCACTCCTCCAGTCGCCACACAGGCTCTTCCCACTGCCTGGAATGCCCACTCCCTTTCTGTCCCATTAACCCCTACGTCCGATCATCTCCCTGGAGGGCCTCCCCTGTCCTCCAGGCTCCTGAGGAGACTGCTAGATGTGTGGATGGAGTGGACATACCCAGTCACCAGCTGGCATGTACCGCAGCTCAGCCTTGGGCTCTCTGAGCCTCAGATTTCCCATTTGCAGAATGGGAGACAGGATTGCTCTGACCAGTGAACATGATATAGTGTGTGCCTGGCATTAGTGGCACCAACCAAGACCACTCTTATCCCTGTTCCACTCTCCCATTCTAGACTTGAAGCTCCTTGAAGACAGGGAATGTGGCTTTTAATTTGGAAGTCCCAGCAACTCACACAGAAGTTAGCACAGAGCAGGTGCTCACTTCATGGTGAATGAACCCCCATTTCACAGCCAAGGAAAACCAGTCAGGTGGGGGAGATATGCCCCTCTCCAAGTCATTTTTTCCTTCACAGACATTGTCCCATTCTTATTAAGGCCAGAGCAGGCTGATTTGGAGCCAGGCCTCATATCCCCAACATGCATAGCCAGGATCTCCTGCCCACTCGCCACATCTCAGGCACTGTCCAAGCTCACAGCCAAAGCCTAACTCAGACCTGCTCGGAGGTCTCTTCTGGGACCACCCTTCTCTGAAACTCTTCAGTAGGGCCCAAGACTGCCTAACTTATATCTTCAAAGATCAAGTTCCTCCCGGATGCACCAGAGCTGTCCTCATCAGCCAAAGGGGCGCGCAGACACGGCCCTTCCACACCTGCAGAGGGGCCACACCACATTCACCCTGTCTGGCAGGCAGTTAATGGGATATTAGCCTTCCCTTTCCACCCTCCTGCTCGACTCCTAGGGTCCACCAGAGACGAGTTACTCATGGACAGTGCAGTCGTGCACGTTGCACGCCGTTCTCTGTGTATTAGGGTGGGGTGGGGAGATCCACCGTTTACCAAGCACCTGTGATGACCCAAGGCGCTCAACAATCACCCACCGAATGCGTCTGTGTATGGAGAGGCGGGTCCCTTTCTGAGTATCTGGAGGCTCGAGGTCCACCTTTGTCAGTTCCGCCAAGCACACTCAGGGAGGGCTGTTACTACTTGAGGGGAAACCTTGACCTCCCCATTCGGCTCTTCCCCAAGTCTCCTTGCTACCCCCAGACCGCGAGGCGAGGACCCCACTAGCGGCCCTGGGAGGGCGGGGAGGGGCAGGCCGGCCCCCGGCAGCGGCGAGGAGGGGGCGCAGAGGAGCAGCTCCACCTCCTCGGTCTCCCAATCGCGTTTCAGGCAGAGCAGCCAGAGTTTTCCTTCGCGCGGAGAAGTGCGGTTCCAACTCTGGACCGAGGCCGCCCACCACTCGACCGGGCTGCC
>NW_007247366.1:164628-181845 GCF_000164805.1 Carlito syrichta
ATCCCGGGCCAGGCCGGAAGCAGCCACGAGAGCCGGGCGCGCGGCCCCGAGGCGCCCGGGACCCCGCATTCCAGCCCCGCGGGCTCTGCGTCTGCTGAGGGCGCGGGATGCAGCCCCTCCCGCTTGGGGAGGGCCGGCTGCACGGAGGCGGTAGCCATGGCGACGCGGACCTCAACGGGGCTGGGGGTGAGGAGTGGAGTCTGGGCTGCCCTGCCCCCGCGGCCCTCACCTGCGCGCCGCGCTGGGACCGGAACTGGGAGCTTCCCTGGGATGGGAGGAGCCGGGACGGGGGTCGTGGTCCGCATTCCCAAGTGCTGGTGGTGCCGCGCCCCGGCCTTTCCCTGCCCTCCAGAGCCGGATCGCGGAGGGGCCCGCGCCCCTCCCCTGCCCGGTCAGTTCGCTAGCCACCGTCCCCCTTCCTCCCGCCTCACCCAGCGCCTGGAGCTCCCTTTCCCTTCCAGTGCCCGCTTCTATCGTCGTCCTGCCCCAACTTTCTTTACCTGAACTCCTAGGCTCCTTGTATCTCGTCTTCGTACCCGGCTCCGCCCACCGCCCCTTCTCCCAGGACTCCCCAACAACCAGCCCCTACTTCAGGCCCCTACCTCTGGCTGTTTGAGGAGAGCATGGGCTTTGGACCTGGGTTTGCGCCACCAACTAAGCCATGTAACCTGACACCCACCCCCCACCAAGCCTATTTGCTCGCCGGCATGTGGAGGTGACACCACCTCTAAGTGGGCCTGTTGAAGCCGAGCACCTCGCGGCAGAAGTGCACAAGCAAGGGCTCGTTTCTTTCTTTCCTTCCCCTACCTGTGTACCTAGACCCACCCCAAAATGAGAAGCCTTGGCAAGTCTGAGGTCCCTCAATGGCAAACACCTGGGCCTTATGAAGGGGGAAACGCTGGGAGAGGGGTTCTCTCCTGAGGCCCATTTGTGCCTTGTGCAGGGTCTTTCTAGGGGGCATGCCTAGCAAACTCAGGAACCTGGACCTGGTCCATCCTATTAGGACTTTTTGAGGATTTAGCTCAAGGCCATTGGCACAGCTTCCTGGAAGGCAATCTGAAAACCTCCGCGGCTTCCGCAGGGCTAGCGGGAGCTTCAACCAGAAGGTTCAGGTCATCCACACTGGCTACTGCCCTAAAGCTAACACCGCAGACACCGTCTTTCCACCTCCTTCCCTCTCTCAAGGGTCTTCTATCACTCTCATCTTCCAGGCTCTGTCTTTCAAATGATCTCTTCTCAACCCTCAAGTCACCCCTTCCCCCCGACTCCACTTCCAGCCCAAGTCTAGGCATTCAGCACCTTGTCTGCACCAGCATGGCAACCCCTCCCTGATTCTCTCACCCTGGCCTCTGACCTCAGAGACTGCCAAGCTGGCACCCATGTCCTCCACTCATTCTCTGCCTTATGCTCCACAGCTCCCTCACACCCATTACCACCTCAGCCAGGACAGCCAGCCCATCTCTCACCCACCTTGGCTCTCCTGCCTCTGTAGCTTGTGGTGGATTCCACTTGCCTGGAATCCTTCCTTCCCCAAATCCATTTATTCAAGTGCACACCCTTCAGGTCCTATCTTACCCGAGAGGAACCCAGAACTTCAGAACTCCTCAGTCCCCCTTATCTATAGTTATGGTACCTCCTGTACCATCAGGAGTGTGAACACTTGAGCCACAGGGGTCTTTCCATCCCATGCCATTCTGGGGAACCAATGAACACCAAGGATGAAGCAACCATATGACTGAGGGACCAAATGCTCAGGTTCAGAGAATCTAGGGGGCCATTTGGGCTATGCTTGCTCCCAAGACCAAACACTGGCTCCAGGCAGGGAGGATACCTCATGGGAAGCACTTCTGGCTCCACAGGCTCTGCTGAGTTAGCTCTGTGAGGCACAGGTGAACAAGCCCCCCACCTGCAGACCCCGCATACAGCTCTGTACACTCTGAGATATAGTTCTCTGCTACATGCCAGACCTCCAGTACTCCAACATGAGTAGAGTTCTGCCCTATAGTGCCTGTTTATTCAAGGGCACACAAGGCCACCCATGGCCATTTAGCCCAGGAGGTCAAGGGTTGCTGTTCCCTTCTGGAATGAGGTCAGGGCTTTTCAAGGCAGTCCACATGCAGCACTGTACCTCCCACCCATGGGAAGCCCCTCCCCATCACTGCATCTCTGTTCATACTATGGGTGGCCTGAGCTCTGCCCATGACTGTGGAGGACATCCCCAGACAATGTGTGTGGGAGCACACCCAGCCCATGGCACAGTGGTGCTGCCCAAAGCATTCTCTATACCAGGGACTCAGATTGGTCAACAATCCCTATAGGTATGTTCCTCGCAACATTTGTCAACCAATCCCCCAATCTCTCTTCCCTACTCTCCTCTTATCACTCCTCTGGTATTAGAACCAGGAGGTTCTCCCCACAATGAGAGAAAGTGATCCAGAAGAGGGGAAGTAATCATAGTCACTAATGAGTGTGCATCAGGTGAAGTTCCACTCACTGAAACCCCCAGACCATCTGACACAGGAAGGTCAGGCAAGTGGAGGGCAGTCCAGGAAACCCAAAATGAAAACCCAGTCCTCAGCTGGGCATACTGGCTCACACCTGTAATCCCAGCACTTTGGGAGGCAGAGGCAAGAGGACTGCCTGAGACCACAGGTCCAAGACCAGCCTGGGCAACATGGCAAGACCTTGTCTCTACAATAAATCAAAAAATTAACTGGGCGTGGTGGCACACGCCTATAGTTCCAGCTACTTGGAAGGCTGAAGCGGAAGGATTGCTTGAGCTCTGCAGGTCAAGGATGTGGTGGTCATGAGTATGCCACTGTACTCCAGCCTGGGCGCACAGTGAGACTCTGACTCAAAAAAAAGATAAGAAAGGAAAATCCAGGCCTCAGGAACGCATCCACAACAGTCCTGAAAAGAAAGGAGAGAGGGGTCAGGCTCGGTGGCTCAGCCTGTAATCCCAGCACTTTGGGAGGCCAAGGTGAGTGGATTGCCTGAGCCCGCGGGTTCAAGACTCATCCGGGCAACTTGGCGAGACCTCATCTCTATAATAAATCAAAAATTAGCCAGGCGTGGTAGTGTGCACCTGTAGTTCCAGCTACTTGGAAGGCTGAGGCCGAAGGATCGCCAGAGCCCAGCAGGTCGAGGCTGTGGTGGCCAGGAGTGGCCACTGCACTCCAGTCTGGGTGACAGAGTGAGACTCCAATTCAAAAAAAAAAAAAAAAAGAAAGGAGAGAGGAACTAAAGGGGATGATCACCCTAATTCCAAGCCCAAACTTCGAGACACAGATTTCAAATTTCAGTTGGAAAAACTCAGTCTGATGTGAATTGTTTTAAATAATACAAACTCAAAACACTTTAATTGGATATTAGCACAAAGTTTTAATATTAATGTGAATGAGCGTTGCCTACAAAGAAAAGTATTCCTGCTGGTGAGCCATCCAGATGGGGCTCCTTCAGCCTGAGGCTGTGGGCGCCCCCAAAGGCTCACTTCATCACTGGGATTTTCTAACTAAATTCACATTCACATCTACCCCCTGAGAACCTCTGGAGGAAGTTCCAGGGACTAGTTGGCCCTAAACAGCATGTAGAGCACAGGCAGTGTGACCAAAAATGTCATACAGGTGACTAGCGTGCTGTAGATGGTGTTCCTATTGACTTGGGCTTCTAGCCTTTGCTCTGTGTCTGACAGTGCCAAGATCATGCTCCCCTGCTCCAACAAGGAGCTAGGCAGATGCCTATCTACTGGCTCCCTCAGGCCTGGGTGTGCTTCGGCCTTTGCAAGCTGAACCACCCCAGCCATTTGGCTGCAAGTCTTCTCTAGGCTATCAAGCTGCTCTTGTAAACCCTCTAGACATGAATGGACCTGCCTGGAATGAGTCAGCTGCTCTTTCAAGGCAGCTAAAATGACATCAGTGTCTCTGTTGCGGGTAGGGGTAGTACCTGCCTGTGACCCAGAGCCCTCACTCTGCCCAGCATGCACCAAGCCCCTCAGGTCCACCATGAGGTCATGTAGATCCCTCTGCTGGAGGGAGTAGTTAGATGCCTGTTCTCGAATGGCCTCCTGGAGACTCACAGGCCCCTTTTGTGCCTCCAGAAGTAAGGCCTTCAGCTCCTGTAGCCGTACACGGTTCACGTAGGTGGAGCCCGCCACACCAATCAGGGCCCCCAGGACTGACCCGATGAGGGACCAGTTCTTAGTCCTCTCAGCCCTTGTGCGTTCCTTCTCGTGACTTTCCCGCACAGCCGCAGAGAAGAGGGAGAACTTCTCTCGCTCAGAGTCTTCTGCACGCAGATAAGCTGTGCGAAGCCTCTTCTCCTCCTGCAGAAGCAAAGCTGTGTTACGCAGGTGCAAGGTGTTCCTGCAGCTGTAGCCACCAGCAAATGCCCCACTACGTTGCACCTGATACAGAGTGCAGAGTCCAGAAACACATGCTGAATGAAGGAAGGCTATGTAAACCTGGTCAACTGTGGGGAGCAAAGGAATTGGGAGTGGTCATAGTAAGCTGCATGATCCCACCTGAGCATTCTTGGGTTTGACCAGAGGTGCACTGGTATCTACAAAATGTGCCTATAGGAAGGGAAGTGTCTGGTGTTCCCTCCTCAGCAATCTGGGTCCCAGACTATACTGCCTTGAATTGTTGACCCCAGTGGAGGAGGAAGTGGATGGACAAACTCTAGGAACCTGGGGCCATGTCGCTCTTCTGGCTCACCTCCCTACTAGGCCTCTGATAACTAGACGAGTCAGGGGTCCCACCCAGTCCCTCCATGACCTGCCAGGCTAGGGTCACTGTCTAGGTGAGAAAGAGCTGCCTCCTGAGGTACCTACCTGCAGCATCCTATGCTCCAGAGTAGCCAGTTCCAAGTACTGACTGTCCTCCCTGGAGACACGGTCCAACCGGTCTCGTACCTCCTTCAGCTTGGCCTGCTGGACTTCCAAGTCCTCCCGAGCCTCTCGGACAAGCCCTCGAGCCACCATGAACACTTTCTCTGCCTACAGAGAGTAAAATAGAGGCTGTCTGCCCCATCTCTCCACACCCACACAGGCTCAGCTGCATTCCCAGGGCTATGGCTATGAAGAGGTCACTGGGCTGCAAAGGGTGGGAACAGAGTCCTTTAGACACTCAGCGTACTTTACACACTCACTCAGTGGTGCTCAAAGTGCAGCCCTAGGGTACACCCATCAGAATCACCAGATTTATGTTTGAATAGAAATAACATGCTCCTGAGAAACTTGAAAACAGCTAACAATGCACACAATCTGTGTCCATCAGACCCTGTCAACTCTTGCCTGATACAAACCACAGTAAAGAACCTATGTTTTTATGCTATTTCCTATGTGTTGCCTTAGTTATGCCTCATAACAATGCCATGAATGGCACTGTGACTATCTCTAGTTTACAGACCTGGAAACTAAGCTCATGATCTCCAAGCAGGGAGACAACACCATGTATCTCAAAGCCCTAGTAGAACCCCAGGTTCTTCCCATCTTGCTATACTGCTCCATGCCAAAACAAGAGTGGGTTCAGAGATGGCAGAAAGCATTTCTGCTGCCACAAAGGGCTTGACACAGACAGCTCTTTCCACCTCATGGCATGATGTTTCCCAGCACCCTCTACCTTCACAAGGGACATGTAATTACACACAGTAATGCAACAACTTCCCAGACAACTTTCAGTCCTCCTAACAGTCAATGAGGGAAGTATTTGCTGGCCTAACAGAAAGAATGCTAATGGCCAGGGATGTATCAGTACGCAGAGACTGTTTTCAGAGAGAGTGAGCGGCACAGTTACACAGAGACCTTCATCCAGTAGTATCAGACCCAGGCTTCCACATGAGAAATAAGTCAAATCTTTCTACCAGGAATGTCTATTGTTTAAGAAAAGACAAACCTGGCCAGGTACAGTGGCTCACACCTGTAATCCAGGCACTTTGGGAGGCCGAGTTGGGAGGATCACTTGAGCTGAGGAGTTTGAAACCAGCCTGGGCAACACAGTGAGACCTCAATCTCTATTTAAAAATTAGCTGGTGTGGTGATGCACTCCTGTAGTCCTAGCTACTCAGGAGGCGGAGGAGGCCCAGCTACCCAGGAGGCTGAGGCTGATCGCTTAAGCCCAGGAGGTCGAGGCAGTAGTGAACCATGATCATGCCACTGCACTTCAGCCTGGGCAACAGAATGAGACTCCAACTTAAAACAAAAAACAAGGCAAGTGTGGCTTCCCAGCACCATGTGGCTGGTAACTTGTTTGGCAGCAGCCATCAAACCATACTTCCCAAGTCAGAAGACATGACCAACCACTCCCGGTCCCCTCCTCACCTCAGTCACGTTTCCCTGGGCCTCTCGAACCTCATTGAGTCCAACAAACTCTTCATATCTGTCCCACCAAGTTTTAGCTGTGGAGGATGCTTGTTGCTGAAGGCTGTGCCCCAGGGCTCTTCCCAGTGCTGGGAGGCGGTGATATAGCCCCAGGGCCGCCGTCTCAGGTCTTTTCTCTCCAGGCTGCCTGGGGCCTGGGCTGCAGAGAGTCCTGGTCATAAAGAGGTCCCTTCCAAGGAGGCCCCTCCGCACCAGTACATGGGGCACACCCACGATGTGCTGCATGGCAAACACAGGGCTGCACCCTGTCATCAGGTGATCTGCGAGGGGGACGCCAGACAGATCAGCTCACAGTTGAGAAAGGCTGGACATTAGTCAGGTCTCAAGGCCTAAAGGCAGTTCTGAACAGACTAATTTCCACTAAAACGGTCCAAACTGAGCACCAATTTGTTGGGCCCAGAGACTGCATCCTCTGCAGCAAGAAGATAGTCACGCTTTCCCTGGGTGCTCCTAGATAATGGAACACAGTTGGAGAAGAACTTACATAGGATATCATGCCATCCATTGTCCTCCAAGATGCCACACAAACCAGACCTTCCCATTCCACACACCTCCTTGTATCCTCTGGTCTCTCTGTTGTGACTCAGATGAGAATCCCAGTGACCAGTTTTCTGATATCAAAGAAAGTTCTCAAACCTAAGTCATATCCATGCTAACAAAGATGCCACAGAGATTCATAAAGTCTTCCTGGGAAATTGTGGCACTGAGGGGAATTCAGAAAGATTACAATCCAGGGTCACTTCTGTAAAAGATCCTCAAAACCAGCTTCCCAGACTCCCTGAAGCCTGCCTCAGCACTGGGGAAGCAGAGTTTCAATTATGAGTGAGGCCATAGGGACAGAATGCCATTCATGTCCATTGAGAAAAAAATAAAAACACAAGACAAATTTTCTTTGGTTCACACTATCCTTCTCCTTCTGCCCTTCACCCCTGACTTTCCAGGCTACCAACTCCCAGTCTCACATTTCTTACCTTCCATAAGCTTTCTCCTTCCTCTCCAACCTGAGTCACTGATCAACAGGTTAGGTTTCTTTAATCTTTCCCTTTTGAGTCATGCTTTATTTGGGTCCCAACACCTACTTCTCACTGCCTGAACAGCTCAGGGAGTCTCCTTTTACCCAGTCACAGGCCTTGCCTGAGCCCAAGAGCAGCAATGACACTGAGGACCTGAAGATCAAGAGCCAGGTGACTTACTATCCCCGGAAAAGCTGGGCCAGCAGCACCCTCCTCTGGCCAAGTCACATCAAAGCCCCCAAGGATTGATCCTGGCTGCTAGAGCAACACCTGGTGGCCAGAGAGAAAAAAGCAGAGGGAACTGGGGACAGGAAGAAACTGGAGGAGCACCAGACATGGAACAGAAAGATGCTTCCAAAAGTAAGGTGAGGTGGAACCTCTGTTCCTGCCATAGCATCCCAGCCTCTTTCCCATCATGCCATGCTGGAAACTGTCTCTATGGAAACTCAGGCTTTCCTGAAAACAAAGTTGGTTGGATTGGGGCATGCATTCTGGTTAATGTGGGCCTGAGCTGAGACCCACAGAAAGGGGACATTCCTATGATAGGGGTTCCAAGCTGATACCACACCCAAACCTCTGGGCCCCACTCATAAAGCTGGGTTCTGTGCACCCAGTAATGTATACCATCCGTACCACAACAGTCAGGCCAGCCTCCCAGGCCTCAACGCCAGCACCCACAACACACAGGCTGTAACCCCCTAACAACCCTATAGGTATATCCTTCATAAAAGCAAACAAAGCCGGGCTTGGTGGCTCAGCCTGTAATCCCGCGCCTTGGGAGGCTGAGGTGAGTGGATTGCCTGAGCCCGCAGGTTTGAGACCCGCCCGGGCAACTTGGCGAGACCTCATCTCTACAATAAATCAAAAAATTAGCCGGGCGTGGTAGTGCGTGCCTGTAGTTCAGCTACTTGGAAGGCTGAGGCAGAAGGATCGCCGGAGCCCAGCAGGTCGAGGCTGCGGTGGTCGGGAGCGGCCACTGCACTCCAGTCTGGGCGACCAAGTGAGATTCCAACTCAAAAAAAAGCAAACAAAGCACACAGCACCACCAAGCCCAGCACCCACTCTCCTTCCCAGCAATGCTCAGCAGAAAGGTGAGGTTTCTTTAATATTTCCCTTTTGAGCCTTGCCCGAACCCAAGAGCAGCAGTGACTCTGAGGACCCCGAAGATCAAGAGCCAGGTGACTTATTATCCCAGGAAAAGCTGGGCCAGCAGCACCCTCCTCTGGCCAAGTCACATCAAAGCCCCCAAGCATTGATCCTGGCTTTATCTGCCATGACTGGCACCACTTCCTCACCACCCTTTCCTCTTGATCCCACTGCATGATCGAGGCTCAAAATTTTCACCTTGCTAGATCCAGCAGGTGCTTCTCAGATTTCTTCTCCAGTATCTCTGCAGCTTTCAATACCTTTTCATCCTGAAATCACTGCTCCCTCTCGGTTTCTACCAACCTTCTCCACCTCCTTTCCCAGCCCCTCCTCTACCAGTCACCCACTCTTAGACCTCAGGAAGGTCATCCATTCCTGGCAGAGATGACAGCTACAGTATCCTGTGCAATCTTGGCCTCCTCCCCTGCCCCTCAACAGCCTGCTCTGCACATGGCAATCAGAGGCTCTTGTTAACACATAAGTCAGATTACAACTCTGTTCAAAGTCACACAAAACTCCCATCTCACCTGGTATGAACACCAGTCACGGCAGTGGCCAACAAGCCCCGGTACCTTTTAGCCCTCGTCCTCTTCTTTCTATCGCCATATTCTGCCTCAACGAACCTGCCATGCTGATCTGTGCCCTGCCACCTCCTCACGTAAACGACTCTTCCTCAAGTCGACTTGAGACATCTACGTATATCTTTGCTCAAACATCACTCCTCTGAAAGGCTTCCTGGACCACCCCATCTAGGCCCAACCCCTGGCCTATCTCTTAGCCTCCATGATGTCCCCACTGACAGATCTCACAGTCCCCTTAATAAACAAGAGGAAGAATGTTCCTAGCAAAGGGAATAGGCAGAAGGCACTTGAGGTTGCCCAAAATGTGAAAGGCAGCCAGTACAGCTGGAAAGTAAAAGCAGAGAGAGAGGATGAAGGAGGGCTGGACAGGTGGTGAACAGTCCTCAGGGCCAGTTCAGAATCTTGCCCCCACAAATCCATTCCCCCACTCCATACAGATGACTATCTCCTACCAATTGCCCTTCCTCGAAACTCCATCATCTGTACCTCATCCTACTTACAGTCAATGGCTTGCTTCATTTTTCCCCAAGAAAATAATCAAAGGGTCAGGCAAGGTGGCTCATGCCTTTAATCCCAGCACTTTGGGAGGCTGAGGCAAGAGGACTGCCTGAGCCCATGGGTTTGAGACCAGCCTGGGCAACCTGGTGAGATCTCATCTCTACAATAATAAAATTTAAAAATTAGCTGAGCGTGGTGGTGCACACCCGTGGTTCCAGCAACTTGGAAGGCTGAGGTAGAAGGATCGCCTAAGCCTAGCAGGTCGAGGCTATGGTAGCTATGATTGTGCCATTGCACTCCAGCCTGGATGACAAAATGAGACTCTGACTCAAAAATAAAATAAAATAAAAAATTGAAAGAGAACTTCTACAAACTCCCATCATTCCTTCCCAAATGCCAGTGCCTGCCCCATTTCCACCCTCTCTCTTGATCCTCAGGATGAAAAGTCCATACTCCTAAGGAAGACCAGCTTGCGCCCCAGGTCCCATGTCCTCTCCCCTCCTCAGATATTGCTCAGTAATTGATCTGAGCCACCCTTTCCAGAAACTGCTGCATTTCTCTGTTCTTCTTTACAAACTCTTTGTCAGACTGAATTCACTATCTTCATTCCTCTTCTTCCATTGTCTCTAACCCTCTCTGATCCGGCCTTCACTCCCACCACGCTGCTGGAGC
Organism: Carlito syrichta; assembly: GCF_000164805.1. Lineage (NCBI taxonomy): Eukaryota > Metazoa > Chordata > Mammalia > Primates > Tarsiidae > Carlito > Carlito syrichta. The sequence goes on from NW_007247366.1 coordinate 174,915, forward strand.
TGCTTCTGTCCAGGTCACCTCCACAATGCTAAATCCAATGATCAGTTCTCAGCCCTCATCTAACCTGCCCTGTCAGCAACCTGTGCCTTGCGATAGCACCCTTCTCCTACAAATGCCATTTTCACTTGGTTTCCAGTCCACGCTCATCTCTCTAACCTCTGGACACTGCAGGGCCCCAGGACTTGGTACTCAGACTCCTCTCTCTTCCAGTCCTGTGACTTTAAAAATAATCTATAGCCGGGCTCGGTGGCTCAGCCTGTAATCCGCGCCTTTGGGAGGCTGAGGTGAGTGAATTGCCTGAGCCCGCGGGTTCGAGACCTGCCTGGGCAGCGAGACCTCATCTCTACAATAAATAAAAAAATCAGCCAGCCATAGTGGCGCATGCCTGTAATTCCGGCTATTCGGAAGACTGAGGCGGAAGGATCGCCGGAGCCCAGCAGGCCGAGGCTGTGGTGGCCGGGAGCGGCCACTGCACTCCAGTCTGGGTGACAGAGTGAGACTCCAACTCAAAAAAAAAAAAATCTATAAAAATATTCTAAAATGTATTTTAGTGATGGTTGCACAACTTTGTAAATATACTAAAATCATTGAATTGCACACATTAAGTGAGTGATGTATGGTATGCAAGTTATATATCAATAAAGCTATTATTTAAAAAACAAAACAAAAAACTATACTCCGACTTCCTTAGCCAAGACCTCTCCTCAGGATTTCAGGTTCATTTACCAAAATGCCCAACCCATATCTCTGCTTGGAAATCTAATGGGGCCAGGCATGGTGGCTCACGCCTAAATCCCAGCATTTTGGGAGGCTGAGGTGAGAGGATTGCCTGAACCCATGGGTTTGAGACCAGCATGGGCAACTTGGCAAGACCTCATCTACGATAAATTTAAAAATTAGCCAGGCATGTTGGCGTGTGCCTGTAGTTCCAGCTACTTGGAAAACTGAGGCAGAAGGAACTCCTGAGCCCAGCAGGTCGAGGCTGCAGTGGCCATGAGCATGCCACTACACTCCAGCCTGGGCAACTGAGGGAGGCCCTGACTCAAAAAAAAAAGGAAATCTAATGGGAATTTTATCTTCCTCTCTCAGTCCTGCTTTTCGCACAGCCTTCTCCATCACAGCTGACAGAAATCCCAAGTCTAAATGCTCGGGCAAAAAACTTGGCATCATTCCTGACTCCCCCGACTTTTCTTTCCCATTTCACATATCCAATCTATGAGCAAACGCCACCCACTTTCTAAATCCAGGATCCCTTCTTCTCTTAATTCTTCCACTGCTACCAAATGGTCCCAATGACCAACATCTCTTGCCTGATTGTCCCAAGAGCTTCCTGATGGGTGTCTTCCTGCTTACAGTCTATTGTCAACAGAGCAGCCAGTAGTCCTTTCAAAACACAGGTAAGACCATTTCTCTCTCTGCTCAAATTCTACAATGGTTCCCCCATTTCTCTCAAGGTAAAAGCCACAGTCTTTTCCACGGCCCACGGGGGATCCACCCCCTGGCTCTCATTTCTCTCTGACCTCATTCCCACTAGTCTTGGTTCCTTCACTCCAATCACATGTACCTTCTTAGGCTTAGTTGCTGGAGTGAACTAAGCCTAGCTCCACCTTAGGTCCTTCACAGCAGCTGCTATCTGTGCTGCTTGCTCCCTCTCCTTCAAGTCCTGCTCAAATGTCATCTCCTGGGGAGGTGTTCCCTGTCCACCCTATCAGACACAGCCATCCCACCTCCATCCTAGCACTCCTTAACCACTTTCCTTGCTTCATTTTCTCCATGCACGTATCGTTACTTGCTTTGCTTAGAGCCTGTCTCACTCACTGGAATGCAGCTCTGCCAGGGCAGGCAGTTTTGTTCACTGCTGTATCTCCAGTGGCTAGAATACTACCTACACGTAGTACATACTCAACACAACATGTACTGAATGAATAAACAGAATTCTCCAACAGTTGCACCCCGACTATACAATAAAACCCAGACCCTTTCCAGTGACGTCCAAAGCTCTAGGACCAGATGATCTGCCTCCCGCCGTCTTCGGCCACCTCCCCACCTATCGTCCTTCAGCCACGCTGCGCTTTCCTCGGTTCCAGGAACGCGCCGAGTTTCAAGGTCTGCACGTACCCTTCCTACCCTTCCCTATACCTGCAGTGTTCTGCACGGCCACAGGCTTGGGACTTTACGGTCAAGTATCTCTCCTGCGGTTCCGGATCCTACCCTGGCAGAATGACCCTCCCTCCTAGTACCTGGCGAGCCTGTAGCGCCAGTCGCAACCCCGACAGAGCGTAGGCCATTCAGCTGACCTCTGACCTGTTAGTGCCCGCCCTAGGGAGCCGCATCCGGTAGCGGGAGTCCAACTTCCTGACTAGGAGCCAATCAACGGGTCCGCGTCGCTGTATAGGAGCAAGGGTTGGGGGCGGGAGCTAGGTTTCCGGTGGCAGGGTCTGGGGAAGGGGCGGTAGGAACCATGTCCGGCCGGGAAGGTAAGTGTGTTGGGCAGTGGGACAGGTGCTGGAGCAGGTGGGACAGGGCCCAGGCCGCAGGGATGGGCTGAACGTGCTCATGTCGTCCACAGGTGGCAAGAAGAAGCCCCTGAAACAACCCAAGAAGCAGGCCAAGGAGATGGACGAGGTGAGGGGGGGCGCGGATACGCGGGCGGGCGCGGAGGGACTGGCAGACAGGCCTGGAGTGAACCCGTTCTGCCTCTCCTTAGGAAGATAAAGCTTTCAAGCAGAAACAAAAAGAGGAGCAGAAGAAACTCGAGGAACTAAAAGCGAAGGCCGCGGGGAAAGGCCCCCTGGGTAAGTAGGGGCCGAGTGTCGCTCAAGCCAACCAGACGCTCTGAGCACCTGTTGGGATGAGGGCACGGGCCTGTGATTCCAGCCTCGTGTGCTGGGAGATCTCGTTTTTTGGCGTCAGTAGCAGCGCATAGCCCTAACCAGTCTTAAATTTGCAGCAGTGGGAAGGGGTGGGAGCTAGAACCGAGAGCTAATCTGAAGTACACAACAGTATAGCTCCAGGTGCACAAAATCTCCTGCCTCCCAGGCTGTCTGGGCTTCCATTCCAGAGAGAAGCTGCAAAAATGGAAACATAGACATGTATTTACCTCAGACACAGATTCATACAGTTCAGTCTCTAAATATCTTCCATGATTTCGTGCCCCAAGTTCGTATTTCATTGCCTTATATTGTTTAAACATTACTTGACTTACAACTTTTATTTTATTTTTTTAATTCAGGGTCTCACTCTGTCACCCAGGCTGGAGTGCAGTGGCACGCTCAAGGCCACCGCAGCCTCAACCTGCTGGGCTCAGGCAGCCAAGCCTTCCAAGCCTTTCAAGAAGCTGGAACTACAGCACACACCACCACATCCAGCTGATTTATTTATTTATTTATTGTAGAGACGAGGTCTCGCCAAGTTGCCCAGGCTGATCTCAAACCCCTGGCCTCAAGCAATTCTCTTGCCTCGTTCTCCCAAAGTGCTGGTATTACAGGCGTGAGCCAGTACGCCTAGCTACTTTTTTACTTATTGCACATAGTAGAGATATTAAATGCTTTTACATATTTTCTTTTTTTTTTTCTTTTTTTGGAATCGTAGTCTCATTCTGTTGCCCAGGCTGGAATGCAGTGGCATGCTCATGGCTACCATAGCCTCGACCTGCTGGGTTCAGGTGATCCTTCTGCCTTTCAAGTAGTTGGAACTACAGATGCATGCCACTATACCCGGCTAATTTTTTGATTTATTGTGGGGACGAGGTCTCGCCAAGGTGCTCCTGGGCTCAGGCAATCCTCTTGCCTCTGCCTCCCAAAGTGCTGGGATTACACAGTGGCTTGAGTCACTGCCCAGCCCCTCTCCTGAGTCTTTTCAAGTCTGTGTATGCCTAGACTAAAAGATAAAGACCAGGCTTCTTGATGTGCTACTGCTCCATATGCTTTGCCAACCTGATCCCCCACCTTTTTGCCTATTTTATGTAAGAGGAACTGGTTACATTTCAATAGATTTTCAGGCCCAGCAGTCCTAGTACATTATGGGCTTCTTAAACACTTTTACAATAATCAGGAGTGATTATTCCCTCCAGATAGTTGTCTATGCCTTGTTTGACCATGGTGAGCCACACTGTGCATGATGGAGACAAGCATGGTGGGAGTGTTATACAGAACTTCCTGAGATCTCTCTCCCAGTGGGTTAAAACCATTGTTGTTTACCCACACAGCACTAAGATTTTAGCTATTGAGATTCCTTTTTGGTTGGGAGGCTGAGGTGAGTGGATTGCCTGAGCCCACAGGTTCGAGACCCACCTGGGCAACTTGGCGAGACCTCATCTCTACAATAAATCAAAAATGAGCCAGGTGTGGTAGTGCGCGCCTGTAGTTCCAGCTACTTGGAATGCTGAGCAGAAGGATCGCTGGAGCCAGCAGGTCAAGGCTGCGGTGGCCGGGAGCGGCCACTGCACTCCAGTCTGGGTGACAGAGTGAGACTCCAACTCAAAAACAGAAAAAGAGAGATTCCTTTTTGGAATGATAAAAAGTGCCATGCACATCCCCCCCACCCCAACACACTTTTATTTTTCTTCTGGGTCAGGAACCTTCCCTCAAACCTTTGGGCTCAAGCAATCCTCCTGCCCCTCAACCTTCCAAAGTGCTGGGATTATAGGTGTGAGTCACTGCACCCAGCCTAAAGTTGTTTTTTTTTTAAGTTTTATTTACTTATTTATTTTGAGTCAATGTCTCACTCTGTCACCCAGGCTTGGAGTGCAGTGGCACAGTCTTGGTACTGCAGCCTCAACCTGCTGGGCTCAGGCAATCCTGCCTCAGCCTTCCAAGTAGCTGGGACTACAGGTATGCACCACCACATCTAGCTAATTCCTTTATTTATTGTAAAGATAGGGTCTCACGCACTTGCGCAAACTGGTCTCAAACCCCTGGACTCAGGCAATCCTCTTGCCTCTGTCTCCCAAAGTGCTGGGATTACAGGTGTGAGCCACTGTGCCTAGCCATTTTGTCACAGCCTTTTGGATCTTCGTTCCTGAATTAGGCATACTTAGTTCTACACCTATTTTTTAAATTATCTACTGTGTGCCATATATATTGTCATTTGTAAATTGGTAGAGTAAACTAATTCCCAGGATCATAATGTGGAAAGCAGTGTAGTACAATGCAACAGTTACAAATGTGGACTTTGTGTCTATAATCCGAGCAATTTGGGAGGCTGAGATGGGAGAATCATTTCAGCCTGGGCAATATAGTGAGACCTTATCTCTACAAAAAGTTAGCTGGATATGGTGGCACATGCCCATAGTCCCAGTTACTTGGAAGGTTGAGGCGGGAGGATCACTGGGCCCAGGAGGATAAGGCTGCAGTGAGCCAAGATTGTGCCACTGCACTCTAGCCTGGGCAACAACATGAAAAGAAAAGAAAAGGAAAGAAAAGAATGTTAACTTTGAAGTCAGACTACCCAGATTGGAATGCTGGTTTGTTACATACTTTGTACAACACCTAATACTGAGACTTCTTTATCTGTAAAATGGGTTAATCTGTGAAGTACACGACATTGTACTTCACAGATTAACCCATTTTACAGATAAAGCTCATCCTCATTCTACCTTTGCCCAGAATAGACAGTATCATGAAGCCACTGCATGCCTGTGTTAAAGTGAATGCCCAGTACAAGTGCCAGGCCTTACTAGGATCCACATTAGGCCTATGGGGTTTCTACCATAAGAACTATATTTTTCCCTAACTGTGATTTTCCTTTTGCAGCCACAGGTGGAATTAAGAAATCTGGCAAAAAGTAAGCTGTTCCTTGTTCCTGAAGCCATGATGACTCTTGATTCCATTCATATTTAAACATCCGTATTCCCTGACATAACTTCTTTTGCCACCTATAGCTAGAACGAAGTGTTGTCTTGAAGCCTGTTGTACATTTAAGAATAAACTTTTATAAAAAATCATCGTCATTATCTCTTTAGTTGTTTTCACTCAGTCATTCCTACCTTAACTGTGAATTTAAAGAAGTTCCATCCCAGAATCCTGCCAGAGTCTGCTCTTTGATCTTTGTTCTACCCTAAAATCTTTGTCACCAACCAGTTTGAAAGGATGTTGTTGTGTGGTTATATACCTGATGGAACACTTTACGTAGGTTAATGGAAAATTTTTCCACTTTGGAAAGAAAACCTATCTTTCTGTTATAACATGTTTTGATGGAATTGTTCATCTGTTCATGTAAGCAGTCTGCTATGTGCAGGCACTGGGGCATATACCAGCGAACAGCTCTTGTTGTCAAGGAACTTCTCTATTATAGCAGGGGATCAGGGCAAATTATAAGCACTATGAAACAAGGGGCTGGAGAAGAGAGATTCTTGAAAGTCTCTGAGAACTAGGTTCCCTCAGAAGCCCTTAGGACTGTATTTCCACTAGGGCTTCAGAAAGGTCTTGGCTGGGTTCCCATGTTTTAAACTCCACAGGCAATTCATCAGTGAAATAAAATCTGGCCTCTTCATATTCCTGCCAATACCATATCCCCATTCTAATCCTATAAATCCTTCACCTGGATTACTGCAGTCACCCAAATTTCTCTATTGCAGCCGAGCAGTGGCTCTTGCCTGTAATCCCTGCACTTTGGGAGGCGGAGGTGAGAGGATTACCTGAACCCAGGGGTTCGAGACTAGCCTGAGCAAATTGATGAGACCTTGTCTGTACAATAAATTGCTGAGGTGAGTGGATTGCCTGAGCCCGCTGGTTCAAGACCCGCCTGGGCAGGCGAGACCTCCTCTCTACAATAAAATCAAAAAATTAGCCGGGCGTGGTAGTGCGCGCCTGTAATTCCAGCTACTCTGAAGGCTGAGGCGGAAGGATTGCCGGAGCCCAGCAGTTCGAGGCTGCGGTGGCCGGGAGCGGCCACTGCACTCCAGTCTGGGCGACAGAGTGAGACTCCAACT
>NW_007247366.1:181916-192689 GCF_000164805.1 Carlito syrichta
AAAAAAAAAAAAAAAAAAAAAAGTAGCCAGGCATGGTGGTGCATGCCTGTAGTTCCAGCTACTTGGAAGGCTAATGCGGAAGGATCACCTGAGCCTAGCAAGTCAAGGCTGTAGTAACCATGATTGTGCCACTGCACTCCAGCCTGAGCCACAGAGAGACTCCAACTCAAAAATAAATTTCTCTTCGGCCCCCACCTTTGTCCCCTTGCAGTCTATATTCAGGACCCAGAGTGATCTTGCTAAAACAGAAGTCACACTTTTTCTCTCCTTGGCTCAAAATTCTTGAGTGGCTTCTTAGAGGCCCTAAGGGATGCCACTCTCTTCCCTCTGATAGCTACTGTTCATCCCCTGATCCATCTGCAGCCATAGTGGCCTATGTATCAGGCAAGCTGCATCACTGTTTTCACCTACGCTTTGCCTGACAATACTAAATACTGGGTACTCCTTTCTTTTACAGAACTGAAATAGTGAGCTTCCTCTAGTCCCTCCACAGAGTGGCAGTTCAATATCTCTTTGTCTTATTTTTTCTCTTGACTTGTTAATTACCTACCACTCCTGACTCAAATAAAAAGAGGACAGGCCATCATAATATATGCTAAATATGTGTTTATTGAAACAATAAAGAGGCACAAGTCTGGTTCCCTTCCAGGCCCTTGATACAACTGGTAATAATGTTTTTTCTAAGAATGTATGTTCAAAAGGGCTCTAGAACCATTCTGACACTTGGCTAAATCAAAACTGGAAAAGGTTCTGGCAAATTTAATTAAGCCCATTTTATGACGAATGCACTAGATATTAACATGGGAAAAATAAAGGCTGCTTTGGTTCTTTCCAGAAAAAGTTGCACAGCTAGTAGCACCTTTTTTGTTTGGGCTTTAGGTATCCCCTATGGGACCTTGCCAGCTGGCACCCAGTCCTGTACTTCTGAAACAAACCTGAGTGCCAGTGATAGCACACTGCTCGTGAGAGCAAGTTACTGCTCTTTTATTTGGTGGAACCTAATCCCTCCCGACGAATGAACAATCCTGTCTCCTTCCAGAACCAGAGACCTGCAGCAATTAAGAAAACATTCAACGTTTGGGCAGCTATCTAAGGGAACCTACCCATTGCTTAAAAAAACTCAGGCATTCCAGGACAGCAATCTTCTTTTCATTTACTCTTTCTTTAATGCCTTCTTAAACATTTCGTAGGATGCTCGCAGGTTAAGCTTGGCCACAAGTTAAGTTCGGCACTGAGCGGGCGAGTTTGAAAAGAGTCTTGCAGCCAGACGTGGTGGCGTGCATCTGTAGTTCCAGCTATTTGGAAGGCTGAGGCGGAAGTATCGCCTAAGCCCAGCAGGTTGTGGCTGCGGTGGCCGTGAGCATGCCGCTGTACTCCAGCCTGGGCGACAAGAGTGAGACTCCAACTCAAACAAACAAACAGAGTCTTGCTCCTGTTACTCTCCAACACCAATTCCTCATTGCTGCTAACTGTTCTGCACACCACTGCTGTCCATTAAAATCTTACCAAGCACTCAAGGCCACCTCAAATCCCTGCTCCTTTGTTAAGTCTAACCTTCTGTCTTTGCTATAGGTAACTTCAACCTGGCATTTGTGTGGACTCCCTTTCAGTGTTGAATTCAATGTCTGAGTAGTCTCCTTTGCCAGACTCCTAACTTTCAGTCAACCTGTAGAACAGCTCAGGTGCCACTTAACAGGGGGATTTCCTTGACCTCCTGAGCCTCATCTCTATACAGTATAAGCAGACCTTAGGATAAAAACACTCCAACACTCTCGAAGGAATGAATGAATAACCAGAATAGTTCCCATCCCTCCCACACAGGCACACTTTTCTTAGCATCACTCCTTCTTGGACTTTCCTCCTCTCCAGACCTACCTCAGATGCACACATTTGAAATATGTACAGCCGGACGCGGTGGCTCACGCCTGTAATTCCAGCACTTTGGGAGGCAGAGGCGTGAGACGACTGCCTGGGCCCACGGGTTCGCGACCAACTTGGGCAACATGGCGAGACCTCGTCTCTAAAATAAATAAAAAACTAGCTGAGCGTGGTGGCGCGCGCCTGTAGTTCCAGCTCCTTGGAAGGCTGAGGCGGAAGGATCGCCCGAGCCCAGCAGGTCGCGGCTGCGGTGGCGGTGAGCGTGCCACTGCGTTCCAGCCCGGGTAACAGAGTGAGCTTCCAATTCGGAAAAAAAAGATATTTCTATTTCGATATTTTACTATTTTCGAAATACGACTTTGAAATACGTTCTCGAAGATGTCTGCTACACACAACATACTCCTCCCCAAGAGAGCCTCAGGGTCTGGAGAGAAGGAAAGCGAAACCACACCCCTGAATGCTGCCTGCCTGGATTCAAACGCAACACGTGTGAATGTTAGAGCACACCGCTCCTGCGCGACTCTACTCCACGAAGTGCCAAGGAACCGGCACAGAGCCACCCGCGCTGTGAGACTGGTGCGCTCGGACCGGCATCTCCGGTAACTTCGATCACGTCGCAACGAGCCTGGAACCTAGACGAACCTATCGAATCCCAGCAGCTGGCCCGGGAACGCCGGGCGGGGCGGGGCCGGAAGGGACGGAGGGCCGTCGAGATAGGCAGGGACTCGGCTGGGCGGGGCGGCGCTCTCGGATTATGTCATTCCTCCGCGCCCGCAGGCTGGCTGCTGATTGGCCCGCGTGTTTGAGGACCGGACACTAGCTGCTGAGGCGAACTGCAGCTCGCGGGCGGTTGGTTCAGTTCTGCGGCCTTGCGGCGGAGCGTCCGGCTCGGCTCTCCGGGACACTTGGGGCGGGCGGGAGGCATGGCTGGAACCCCAGCGCCAGGCATCAGGAGGCGCAGCGAGCCCCCAGCGCCTCGCCCTGGCCCGCCGCCTGGCACCGGGCACCCTCCGAGCAAGCGGGCCCGGGGCTTCCCCGCAACCACCGCCCCAGACCCCGACGACCCGTTCGGCGCGCACGGGGACTTCACCGCCGACGACCTGGAGGAGCTTGACATCCTCGCGTCACAGGCCCTGAGCCAATGCCAGCCCGAGGCTCGGGACGTGTCTAGTGAGTGCTCCTAGCGGACTTTTTCCCGGAGGGTATTGCACACTGCGGAACTGGCGTGGCTTCGGAAACCCACGGCCGGCGCTGCCCCGGTGTCTTGCACCGACACTGCCCCTTCAACCGCTACTTGAATGTGGGAACACCCTGATTCAAGTAGCGGTTGTCTCCCAAAAGGTCCTTTGATTTTGGGGAAGAAATGTATCAGGAATGTCAAACTTCAAATGCCGATTTGAAGCATAGGAAGCTATGTTAACATTTACTTTATAAAGTTTAGGCCACTCAATTTTAAGCAGAACCTTGGAACACAACTACCACCACCATCAGAACCATCAATACCTACGCATGGGAACCTATTCTTGTGACAGGTTTTGTGAGCATGGGAGGGGCCTGGCACAAGGAAGAGATGAAATAAATTTATCCTTTTTACACCAGTTATCTGTGTTAGGTGCCCAAATGTTAGGAACTGCAGCATATGTAGCAATGAACAAAATACAAAATCCCCATCTTTCCTGGAGTTTACATGCTGGTTGAAGAATGGTCTTGTGGAGCTCCCAAAAAGAGAAAGGTTTTGAGGGCACCTTGCATCTGTACTTGGATATCTCAAGGCATATTAAAGTCAACACAGTCATTTCCTGAAAATCCAGTCCTCTTCCAGCATCTCTAGCATTGTACCTGGCAAAGCAGACATTCAGAAAACACTGGTTGATAACCAAATGTTCCATAAGACAGTGACTGGCACCACTCTCCATCCAGTGGCCCAAGGCAACTCTTCTCCTTTCCTTGACTCTACATCTAATTCCTTTCCAAATTTTACCTTCCTAATCCATCTCTGGAATCCATCCTATTCACATCATTTCTACAAACTTCCTGATCTATGCTACCATGTTTCCTTCCCTGGACAATCATCTGCCCCATTTCCATTCTTGACTTCCTACAAGTCAGACTTCACACCACCAAAATGGTCTTTTATATATATATATATATATTTTTTTTTATATATATAAATTTAAAAAAATTTTTTAATAGAAATTAGGTCTTGTTATGTTGCCCAGGTTGGTCTTGAACTCCTGAGCTTAAGCAGTCCTGCTTCAGCCTCCCGATGTGTTGGGATCACAGGTGTGAGCCACTGCACCCAGCCAGAATGGTCTTTTCAAAACTGAACTCTGACTGTGTCTCACACAAATACACATGAGCATCTCTATTGAAAGCCCTTTAATGACGTCCTACAGCTTCCAGCATAAAGATCAAAATCCTTAACATGGATTGCAAGGTCCAGCTGGATCTGGTCCTTTCCCTCTCTGAGTTCCAGCCACACTAACCTTCCTTCATTCCTTGAATTCTCTGTTTTCTTACCATACATGAACTTGACACATTGCTCTTCCTTGTACATTGAGTGTTCTTTCCATCCACTCATCTGGTTAGTTCCTGTTTGTTCTTCAGCTCTCTGCTCATTCACGTCTTCCTTAGGGAAATGTTCCAATCATTCCACTTAGGTCAGATTGCCCTATTATAGGCCTTTGTTTGTTTGTTTGTTTGTTTTAGTCAGAGTCTCACTCTGTCACCCAGGCTGGAGTGCAGTGGCACACTCATGGCCACTGCAACCTAGAACTGCTGGGCTCAGGCAATCCTTCCGTCTCAGCCTTCTAAGTAGTTGGAACTACAGGCATGCACCACCATGCCCGGCTACTTTTTATTTATTTATTGTAGGGATGAGGTCTTGCCAAGTTGCCCAGCTGGTCTCAAACCCCTGGACTTGCAATCCTCTTGCCTTGGCCTCCCAAAGTGCTGGGATTACAGGCTTGAGCCACCACACCAGCTATAGGCTTTTGTGGTTTTTTTCTGCAGCTCTTATCACAGTTGCAGTTTTACGTTTATTAGTGTGATTATTTGTTGAATGTCCTGTAAACTCCATGAGTGTAAGAACTGTCAATTTTACTCACCATTGTGCCTTTAGAGATTAACATCATGCCTGGCATATTGCTGGTGCTCAGTAAATACTGTTGAATATAGGTCACTGATTTCTGGCCAGTGAGATTTCCCACAGCACCTTTGATCCTTTAGATGAGATTCTTAAAATTGGGTGAGGGATGGGGAGAGAATGAAGAGATCTGTTATTTTAGAAGGATCGTGTATGAGTTTTAACCATATTTCATATGTTGGGAAATATCTATATTGCTTACTAGATCTTTCTTTACTTTGCTGGCAAAAGTAGGAAAATGGGTCCTGAAATCTATATGGGAACTTTTTTACAGGTATTCATAAGGTCCACAGATTAGATGGGATATCAAAAAATCCTGCAGGGAAAAACAGAGAAAGTGTTCCAGTTAAAGATAATTTTGAATTAGAAGTACTTCAGGCACAATACAAAGAACTTAAAGAAAAGGTAAGTGATTTATCATGTGTTTTTGTAGCTAATTCATTCGCTTATTCATGTTTAAAAAGCATTGTACAATATAATATATAAAAAAGTTAGCTGGCCGCGGTGGCTCATGCCTGTAATCCTAGCACTTTGGGAGGTAGAAACTAGAGGAGTGCCTGAGTCCAGGGGTTCGAGATCAGCCTGGGCAACTTAGTGAGACCTCATCTCTACAGTAAATCAAAAAATTAGGCTGGGCACCATGGCTCACATCTGTAATCCCAGCTCTTTGGGACATAGAGGCAAGAGGATTACCTGAGCTCAGGGGTTCGAGATCAGCTTGTGCAACATGGCAAGACCTCATCTCTACAATAAATCAAAAAATTAGCCAGGCATGGTTGCACGCGCCTGTAGTTCCAGCTACTTGGAAGGCTGAGGTGGAAGGATCGCCTGAGCTCAGCAGGTTGAGGCTGCAGTAGCCATGAGTGTGCCGCTGCACTCCAGCCTGGGTGACAGAGTGCAACTCTGACTCAAAAAAAAAAAATTAGCCAGGTGTGGTGGCTCCTGCCTGTGGTTCCAGCTACTTGGAAGGCTGAAGTGGAAGCATCACCTGAGGCTAGCAGGTTGAGGCTGTGGTGGCTGTGAGCATACCACTGTACTCCAGCCTGGGTGACAGAGTGAGATTCCTGCTCAATAAACAAAAACCGCCGGGCTTGGTGGCTCAGCCTGTAATCCCTCACTTTGGGAGGCTGAGGTGAGTGGATTGCCTGAGTCCGCAGGTTTGCGACCTGCCTGGGCAACTTGGCGAGACCTCATCTCTACAATAAATCAAAAATTAGCCGGGCATGGTAGCGCACGCCTGTAGATCCAGCTACTTGGAAGGCTGAGGTGGAAGGATCGCTGGAGCCCAGCAGGTCAAGGCTGCGGTGGCCGGGAGCAGCCATTACACTCCAGTCTGTCAACAGAGTGAGACTCCAACTCGAAAAAACAAAAAAACAAAATATAGCCGGGCGTGGTTGCGTGCGCCTGTAGTTCCAGCTACTTGGAAGACTGAGCAGAAGGATCGCCGGAGCCCAGCAGGTCAAGGCTGAGGTGGCCGGGAGTGGCCCCTGTACTCCAGTCTGGGTGACAGAGTGAGACTCCAACTCAAAACAAAAACAAAAACAAAATATATATATTTATATACATATAAAAGATTTAAAATAAGAATCTAGATTCATCCTCATGAAATGCGAGAAGGTTAAGGAAAGCAAGCCAGAAAATGTAGGCTGAAAGAAACTAAATTGTGAGAATCCTAACAGCCAAGGCAAGGAAAAAACACTATACCAGATCCTAAAAGAGGTACAAACTGTTAATGGCACTGAGATGAATTTACAGCCTATATCTTTATATGAGGAACACAACAGCATAAATGTTGCTATTTTCATTAGCAGTTTTGCAAGAAAGCAGACATTCTCCATATGACCATCTGTATTTTCCTAAGAAAACCAGGAACATGCTGGGCGCTGTGGCTCACACCTGTAATCCCAGCACTTTGGGAAGCAGAGGTGAGAGAATTGTCTGAGCCCAGGGGCTCCAGACCAGCCTGGGCAACTTGGCAAGACCTTGTCTCTACAATAATTTTTTTAAAAAAATTAGCTGGATGTGGTGGCACATGCCTGTAGTTCCAGCTACTTGGAAGGCTGAAGTGGAAGGATCGCCTGAACCCAGCAGGTCGAGGCTGCAGTGGCCGTGAGTATGCCACTGCACTCCAGCCTGGGTGACAGAGTGAGACTCCAACTCAAAAAAAAAGAAAACCGGGAACATAACTTGCAATTTTAGTTCTGTGAAGTGTGTGACCCAGATTATTAAATGCCTCCTAGAGCATAAAGGATCTGCAAATATGAGAGACAAGTGTATCCTTTAGTTGACTTGCTGAGTATCAGCTATCCCATGAATAGCCCTAGCAGACCTTGGTGACATCCGGTTGGTATGGGTATATTTTGAGCACTCATTAGTCTGTAGAACATGCTCTTCCTGTGCTATCTTTGTCCCCCCTGCTATATGTTAAACAAAGTATATAATTAATTTTCCCTTACAAACTTGTCACAAGATTAATTTGGATTTACAGCTGAAAGCAATGGAAGAAGACATCCTCATTAAGAATGGAGAAATTAAAATTTTGCGAGACTCACTACACCAGACAGAAGTCATTCTAGAGGAGCAGAGAAGATCACATTTTCTTCTTGAGCAAGAGAAAACCCAAGCACTCAGTGACAAAGAAAAGGAGTTCTTCAAAAAGGTGACCCACAGCATTTGTTTTGTAGGTTTGCGTTTGTCTTAAATACTTTCTGTATCAGCTAATTGCCATACGCTTTCTTTTTAAGGCCTGCATGTGGTTTGGAAAAGGACTTAGATAAAACTCTGCTTTGCTGTGGTAGTTGGTCTTGGCAGGAATAAATCACTAGCTTAGAATTTCTAGAAGCAGGCTTACATTAGGCCTCTTTTGGTAGATCAGAAACCCAATTGACCTAGCTTAGGCCAAAAGGAAATGCATTGGCTTCCATAACCAAGTCTGGGAAAAACCGGGTGTGTTGAGTCCTCGAATGACTTAAATCTTGTCAGGACATTTTTTTGTTGTTGCTGAGTAAGGGTCTCACTCTGAAGTGATTGTTTTTCACAGAGAGAAAGATGCTTTTCCAGGAAGAAAAACAGGTATCCAGTGTATACCACCACTTTCCTATGCTTCAATCTCAAGAACATGGGGTCGTATTCTCTTATTACTTCATTCAGCAAACTTTAAATCAGCACTTACCTGTGCCCTGCACTAAGAACAGTAGTTGACTTTCCATATAAGTGATGAAGAGTAAGAAATTTGTTGTCAGTCAGACTAGAATTTGAGTCCAAGCTTCATCACACCCAAGTGGTAACCTCAAGGTAACGACTTAAGCTCCATGACTCATTTCCCTTATCTGTTCCAAGAAATAACCAGAAAGGTGGCTGGGAGACTCAAATGTTCCTGCACTTATTGTATCTGGTACTGTGCCTGGCGCAGAGTGTGCTTGGGAAATTATGGCAGTTCCTGTTGTCTGTAGCCCCTGTGGCCCAGAGCAGCATGTCCCCTATACTGCACAGGGTTTAGGTAAAACTGTTTTAAATATTTGCCCAAACTTTCAAGAAGATCTGGAGTTGTGTACCACTATGTTCATTAAAAGGTCAGTATGTTACTACTGAGATAGGGCACCCTGCCAAGCTCCATGCTGAACATTTTACATTCATCATTATGATGAAGACAGGCGTTTGTGTTACAGATAAGCTAAGATTCAGAGAGGCTAAGTATATAGTGAGGCTGATACTTGAACTCTCATATAATACCTTCACAATAGTTAGAGTCAAATATCTTTCTCGAGTCCCATGCTTTTAGGAAGAAGGCTAATGTTTGATATTTTAGGACATTTATATCACAGCAGACTTTCATATGTACCTTTCTTGTTTTCCTTCATTAGCTTGGCGTTTTGAAGTCTAGGGATATTTTTGTGCATATGACGGGACAACTATAAGTATGTTTCTTTTGCTTTCCAGCTTCAGTCATTGCAGTCTGAACTCCAGTTTAAAGATGCAGAGATGAATGAATTAAAGTCAAAGCTTCAGAGAAGTGAACGAGCAAATCAACTGGCTGCTCCCTCTGTTTCCCATGTCAGGTAATGATGGTGCTGGAGGGATAGTTTGGTTTTGCATCGTTTAATAAAAAGTCTACAAAGCAGTGTCATGCTAGTCCTAAATGAAGACCGTTTAGACTCTGCCACCTGGATAGAGAACCTCCTTCCAGAAGGATTCAAAGGTGGTTTGGATGAAGCTTGAATGGTTTGAGACTTCGCAGCATAAAGGCCCATCTTCTAGAAATGCTTCCTCTTTATAGACCTTTATAAACACAATTCCTCAGAACTAGAAAAAGCTGGAAAAGTGATCTCCAAAATTTGAAGGTAGGCCAGTCTTTATTTTTATGTAATTTATTTGACATAACTGATTTTGCTACAAGCATGAGTATATTTTAGTTCAAGCTACTTGGAATATTTTTTCTCATTTGCTGTCTTGGGACCTCTGTCCAACAGCTCCCTCCGTTGCCTCTAGATATGCTTAGCTTTTTAATAATCTTTCCTGCCCTCTGCCTGCCAGAGAAGTCTGGCACTGCCAGTATCAGCCTTGAAATTTGAGCAGTGTCAGTCAGGGCATCTTTTCCAGTATTGAACATTCTACTGCCTTTGCCCATAATAGGCAGGGTATGAAATTGAACTCTCTATGCCTTGCATAAGACAGAACTGAGGGAGTCCTCTTCACACATCAGTAACAGAAAGACGTCAGCATTGTATGAATAGATCAGAGGGCTGAGACTGCTTCTCTAACATGAAAGACATTGGCTATGAGGAACTGGCTTAGCTTTCAGCTCATCTTCTAATAGGTTTATAAAAAATGTGATGTTTATTTATCTTGATAAACTTCTTTTTGTTGAAAGTCTTTGGATTCAGTCCATGAGTATTAAAAAATAGGTTGTTGGCTCAGCCTGAAATCCCAGCACTTTGGGAGGCTGAGGCCAGTGGATTGCCTGAGTCTGCGGGTTCGAGACCTGCCTGGGCAACTTGGCGAGCCCTCATCTCTACAATAAATCAAAAACTAGCCAGGCATGGTAGCGCGCGCCTGTAGTTCCAGCTACCTGGAAGGCTGAGGTGGAAGGATCGCCAGAGCCCAGCAGGTCAAGGCTGCGGTGGCCAGGAGTGTGCCACTGCACTCCAGTTGGGGTGACTGAGTGAAACTCCAACTCAAAAAAAAAAAAAAAATAGGTTGTTCAGCCGGGCTCGGTGGCTCAGCCTGTAATCCCTGCATTTTGGGATGCCAGGGCGAGTGGACTGCCTGAGCCTGTGGGTTCGAGATCAGCCCGGGCAACTTGGCAAGACCTTGTCTCTACAATAAATCAAAAATTAGCCAGGCATGGTAGTGCACGCCTGTAATTCTGGCTACTTGGAAGGCTAAGGTGGACGGATCACCAAAACCCAGCATGTCAGTGCTGGGGTGGCCATGAGTGTGCCACTGCACTCCAGCCTGGGTGACAGAGTGAGACTCTAACGCAAAAAAAAAAGAAAAATAGGTTGTTCCACATTGAAAAGCTATTTTAGTGGAATTAGAAATAGTAAAAGAAGATGGTCAATATTTTTGTGTGATTAGAAGAATGTGAAAATAAATCAGACTTTTTCAATAATTTGGATCAAAATACCTGGAATTTTGCATAGCTGCCCTGACAAAGAATGGCAAATATATAACAAATAAAACATTTTGTTGGCCAGGTGTGGTGGCTCATGCCTATAATCCCAGCACTTTGGGAGGCTGAGGTGAGAGAA
>NW_007247366.1:192896-205702 GCF_000164805.1 Carlito syrichta
CAAAACAAAACAAAAAAAACTACAATAAATCAAAAATTAGCCAAATGTGGTGGTGTGCGCCTGTGGTTCCAGGATCGACGAAGCCCAGCAGGTTGAGGCTACGGTGGCCAGGAGTGTGCCACTACACTCCAGTCTGGGTGACAGAGTGAAACTCCAACTCAAAAATAAAAAATAAAAAAAATAAAAAAAATAAAGCACCTAGACCTGAAAAATTGTGTTTGTTAGAAATTTTGTAACAAGGTATTTTGAGTGATTTTAGCAGAATTCTTACTTTTCTTTCCTGGTTAATTTTTTCCAGTCCTAGGAAAAGCCCTTCTGTGGTTATAAAGCCAGAAGCATGTTCTCCACAATTTGGAAAAACATCTTTTCCTACAAAGGAGTCTTTTAGTGCTAACACGTCCCTTCCCCACCCCTGCCAGACAGAGCCAGGATGCAAGCCTCCGCTAGGCAAAGAGGGTAAGTCATTCTGTTAGTCATCTGTTGCTGTATAACAAACCACCCAAACTTGCAGCTTAAAACAATATTTATTTATTTCTCCCAATTTTTGTAGTTCAGCAATTCTGACAGGGTACCGTGGGGATTCTTATCTCTGTGGGAATTGGAATCACTGAAAGCTTGTCTGAGCCTGTAGGATCTGTTTCAAAGTGGCTCGCTCACATGGCTGGCCATGTAATTCCTTGCCACATGAGCCTCTCATAGGGCTACTGGGTGTCTTCATAACTGGTGGATGGTCTCCTTGAGAGTTAGCAAACCCAGAGAGAGAGCCATGCAGAAACTATCCTTTATTTATTTTGTTAAACTTTTTTCTATTGAAAATCTTTGGATTCAGCCCATGACTATTTAAAAATAGGCCTAGCCCCAGAAGTCATATAGCAACACTTCTGCCACATTCTGTGTATTAGAACCAAGTTACTGAGTTTGGCCCTCATCCAAGAGGAAAGGAACTAGCTGTATCTTTTGAAAGGAGGTGTGTCAAAGAATTTGCAGCATATTTTAAAACCATCACCACACAAGTCGACCATGCCAGAAACATAGCTAGTATGCAAGGACCTGTGTTTCTTTTATTGTCCAGCCTTGAGTTTGTACAACTCAGTCCAGACTGAAGGAATGCTACTGTTTTCTAGAGAAAGACAATCTATTATTAATAGATTTTTCACTCTAAGACTATGCTATTCTGGTTTATATTATAATTCAGATACATTGACTCTCTTCCTACCATCAACCTTTGCAAATCATTGGCCAGCATGCCTTTCTAAGAAACTGCAGCCCACTCACATTTTTGGTATCTAGCAACTAAAGGGGCAATGTAGGATAGTGTTACAAGCAGGCAATAGAGCCCAACAGCCTGGATGTGAGTCTGAATCACATTGACAGTACTTGACTGGATTATGTGATTTAGGCAAGTCCCTTAATCTCTGTGCCTCAGTTTCCCTATATGCAAAACAGAGCTAACAGTATCACCTCCTCATAGAGTTGATGTGGGGAACAAATGAGCTAATATGCATAAAGCTCTTAGAACAATAACTGACACATAACAACCATGTAAATGTTAGTGGTTAATGTTTATCTAATTGCCTCATTTTATTTATTATTTTTTAATAGAGATGGAGCTGGGCTCGGTGGCTCAGCCTGTAATCCCGCACTTTGGGAGGCTGAGGTGAGTGGATTGCCTGAGCGCCCGGGTTCGAGACCCGCCTGGGCAACTTGGCGAGACCTCATCTCTACAATAAATCAAAAACTAGCTGGTGGTAGCGCGCACCTGTAATTCCAGCTACTTGGAGGGCTGAGGCGGAAGGATCACCGGAGCCCAGCAGGTCGAGGCTGCAGTGGCCGGGAGCGGCCACTGCGCTCCAGTCTGGGCGACAGAGTGAGACTCCAACTCAAAAAAAAATAAAAATAGAGATGGAGTCTTGCTATTCTGCCCAGGCTGGTCTTGAACTCCTGGGCTCAAGTGATCCTCCTACCTCAACCTCCCAAAGTGCTGGGATTACCAGCATGAGCCACTGCACCCAACCTTAATTACCTCTTTTTGAAGTGAGACAAACAGCTTGATTTTCTCCTTTCTTTATGTTTTTTACATGAGGAAGGTAAAAGATGCAAGGGCTCTTGAGTTGCTTTGACTCTTGTTTTGATCCATGGTGGACGTTGAACAACCTATGTTTTTAACTCGTTATGTGTAATAGTTTCTGATATGCCTGTGTTCTTGTGCTCACGTTTTGTTTTATTTTTAGTGGGCCCTGCCAGCAATTGTGCTCATTTTGATTCACATTTTATCTAGTTTCAGATAATAAGACCCACAGTCTGAGAGGTCCCACAAAGCAAGAAGAGGCCCAGAAAAGCTTTACTGACAGCTGGAGGCAGAGATCAAACACTCAAGGTACCAGAACCCCTACTTCTCCTGCAGGGGCCTAGGTGGCTCCAAGTGACACACAGTAGAATTGCCTGGAGAACTGTCTGGGACTCTGAGAACCAGCACCCTAGGCGGTCCTTCAGAGAGTCTAGGGAAGTGGAAGTCTGTGACTTAAGCAGAAGACTTTATAAAATGGAGAGAGTAGCTGGGCATGGTAGCTCACGCCTATAATCCCAGTACTTTGGGAGGCCGAGGTGAGAGGATTGCCTGAGCCCACAGATTCAAAACCAGCCTGGGCAACTTGGTGAGACCTCTTCTCTACAATACATCAAAAAAATTAGCTGGGCATGGTGGTGTATGCCTGTAGTTCCAGCTACTTGGAATGCTGAGGTGGAAGGATCACCTGAGCCCAGCAGGTCGAGGCTGCAGTGACTGTGAGCATGCCACTGCACTCCAGCCTGGGCAACAGAGTGAGACTCCAACTAAAAAAAAATTAAAGTAAATAAAATGGAGAGGACTGAGAACAGGTACATCCCAAGCCTTCCGCACCCACAGACATCTTCCTGGGGTTTAATGGCAGCTTATAGGACATTATAGTATATAATATATAAATATACATAATATATATTTATAAATAATATAGTATATAATATATAAATATATAGCTTATAGTTGACATCCAAGGAACCCTCACCTTTTTCTTCTGAGGCCTTAGAAGAGGTCTTCCATGTCAGACCCTTCTAGAGTCACCTTGTCTTCTGCAGGCTCTATTTTGATAAACCTGCTCCTGAAGCAGCCTTTGATCACAGGGTCATCTCTAAGTCTTTGCCACCTCCTGAGCAGTTGCTCTGAATCTCCCACTGGCACCCTCTTGCAGCCACCAGGGTTTGGCAGGTAAGCATAAGGCTCCTGGAAAGCTTGTTTGGGAAGGAGTTTCCAGGAAGCAAGTCGCTTTCTGGCCCTGGCCAGCCTGGGAGGTCTGTGGGATGGGCAGGGAGCCTGAGGAATTTGTCAGGAAGGCTGTTTGGGGTCCTCAACTTTATCTCCATTCCACCCTTACCTGTTTTCTCTTGTGTTTGTTGCCAGTTCCTTGACTGGGATTTTAGGCCTCAGGACCACAGGTTCACATGATGGGTCGTTTTCCCTCTCAGCCCTAAGAGAAGCACAGAACCTGGCATTCACTGGACTGAATCTAGTTGCCAGGAATGAAGGCTCCTGTGATGGAGATGCAGCAGAGGAGGGCAGAAGGGCCTTCCCGCTCTGTCAACTTCCTGGAGCTGTGCATTTCCTCCCCCTTGTTCAGTTCTTCATCGGCTTACACTGCCAGGCTCTGCAGGATTTGGCAGCAGCTAAAAGAAGTGGAGCACCTGGGGACTCACCAACACATTCCTCTTGCGTAAGCGCTGGGGTAGAGCCCAGCCCAGAGGATTCAATCTGCAACCTGGAAGGGTTCTCTGTGACTTCACTTAAGATTCTTCAGCACCTGGTGTGCCACAGTGGAGCAGTCGTCTGCCTATTACTGTCAGGAGCGGGGGCAGATTCTGCTGCTGGGGAAGGAAACCTGGTTCACAAACATAGTCATGGAGCTATGACTTCAGCCCCAAAGGAAGTTGCTAATGACCAAGGACAGCATCCATTGTTGAAGATGCTTCTTCACCTGTTGGCTTTCTCTTCTGCAGCAACAGGTCAACTTCAAGCCAGTGTTCTGAACCAGTGCCTTAAGGTTTTGGTAAAATTAGCTGAAAACACTTCCTTTGATTTATTGCCCAGGTATAAAGCAGCATGGGAGTCGTGATTCTTTGTGGGTCTTACCTGACCTCTTTAGGTCTAACCTGTGGCCCTTGTTCTTTGCTCACATCTTGACTTATCTACACCAGTGAATTCTGAGGCTTGGTTCAGGGAGTCTGAGGTGATAGGAAGTGGGGGCTGGGTGTTGGGATAACCGAGGAAGTGGTTTATTTGGCTTAATTCTGCTTGTGAACAACAGGTAAGCAAAAGGCACACACGATAAAAGGACGTTGTTAGCCATTGTGGAAGAGTGTCCTGCCCCAAGGCAACGGCTAATCCTAGAGGCCTTTGAACCTGAGGTGTGGATCAGGTGAAGACCATGTCCCATGACCACACTGAAGTTTAAAAGGGTTCCCTAAGGAAGCAGAGGGTGTGGGAAGGGTCTGTAGCCCACAAGCTGACTGTGCTGGGAGTCTCTGACCCCCATCATTGTCCCTACCTCTAGCATGAGTCCTGGGTTGCTTATTTTTGGAAGTGGTGTAGTGAAACTTGGTAATGAATGCTGTTACCATAAATTCCAACCTTGGGATTCCAGAACCACAAGACTAGGAGGAACTGCATACACCATCCAGGCCACCCCTCATCTAGTAATCCAGTCTCCCACTCAGAACTCTTCTGAGAGGCCAGTTTCCATGTTGGAATGACTCTACTGGCTGGACATATCTTGTCTGAGCTCTGAGCTCAGCACTCCTGTTCCCTAAAATCATTTCTGGATTCTGGTTTCCATCTAAATATTTTTGGTTGGTCTTGTCCATCCTAAACGTGGTACTCAGAGCTGGACACAGTAGTGCAGTATAGTATGGCAGGGTGAGGGGCAGACCCAGCACTCAGGTGCCCAGCAAGGCCCCCGCAGTGGCTGGTTGTTTCATATTTGTTACATGAATGGATTCCAGAAATCATGTTTTTACCAGTTCCCTTGTCACACTGTCATTCCATTCCTATTGAGCTTGTCCACAGGGACATTCAAAACACAGCTATGTAATATAATGGGTGCTCACTACAAGCCAGACACAGATGCCTTCCATTCACTGGCTTGTGTAATACATTCATGGCCCTGCATCCTCACACCTAGAACAGAGCCTGGCTCACAGTAAGCACTGTGTTTGTTGAGTGAATAAATCCTGTACTGGGGCAGGGAAACTTGTCTGAAATCCTACAAGGAGCATGCTGGGATGCCTTTCAAGCCAGTGAGTCTCCTGAGCCATTGCTCCATTGCTGTCCGACACCATCTCCCACTCAGTGCTGCTCTTCAGACTCCATGCCTACATGCTTAAGGTGCTCTAAAATGAGTTTGCCCCACAAAGTGAGTCCTTGCATCCTAAGGACATCCTGGGGGATATTTTTGTCCTATGTTCTTGCTCAGATGCTACAGATGTATGGAATGGCACACATATGGCCAGACCCACAGAGTGTTTCAGAGTTACCTCTCTCCCCACCCACCAAGCCAGTCCTCATGCTCCTCCAGGGTATAAGGGTTGAGCAAGCAGCAATGGTTGCCTTGGGGCTTCGTTCCTAGGTAATAGCCATCCCTTTGCCCCTAAGGCCTAGGGTAGAGTGTGCCCAGAGCTCCTCACCCATGTACACCCCACACTGGGTACCTTCTCACACTGGGAGCAGAGGAGACTGTGTTTTCTGACAAGTGGAGAAAATGGCCATTCTTGTTCTGTAAGTGTTCTCTTAAGATTCAACCATAGCCAAGTCCCTGTTTGTTTTCTGGAGCCCTGGCCAGTCCTTTGGTAGGCACAAAACATTCCTCTCACACCCAAGTTATGCCCTGCATCCCTGTTTGAAAGCAGAGGCAGAAAAGAACCTGAAAGCATTGGAGGCCAGGCATCCCAGGTCCGGGCGGGCCTCTTCTCCCATTTACTGTAGGGTGCCGTGTCAGTTGAGGGCCTGTCATCTCTAAGCCACAGCAGTCCTGGGGTGATTGTTAGTACCCACTCATTCATATGAAACATGTTTCGTGGCAAGTAGGTGCTGGCCAGGCCAGCATTGGAACTAAGTCTGGCTGAACCAAGTCTCTGTACTGCCGTCCTCTAATTTCCTGTTGTGTTTGTTGGGAAGAAAGTGGATTTTGGAACTGGGGTTGGGGAGTGTCATGTCTCTCTGGACCCTTGTCTTTTAGGTTCCAGTGTGTGTTCCAGGTGCTGCCACAGTGCCTCAGCCCAGAGACATCCCTGCACAGTGTGCTGCTAGCTGTTGAGCTCCTCTCCCTCCTGGTGGATCACGACAAGCTCTCACCTCAGCTCTGTTCCCACTCAGGTAAAGTGGAGGGTCAGGGCAGGGATGGGGCAGGGACAGGGCAGGGGGCTCCTGAGGGCTTCTGCAGGCTCTGGGTGAGAAAGGGCCCCTGAGTGAGAGGTGGGGCATCTTTGCAGAAGGCTGCCTCCTCCTGCTGCTGTACACGTACATCACATCACGGCCTGACAAAGTGGCCTCGGAGACACAGTGGCTTCGGCTGGAGCAAGAGGTAAAAACCCCAGAAGGGCTTCTGGATGCTGCTCACCCCTGCCCCCTCCCAAGAACCCCAGAATGTCCTTTCCTCTTTTCTCTGGGGAGAAAGCGGGCTTTAATTCATTTTAGTAACAAGAGTTCATCAAGCAGCTAAAGAGGTAAACTCAACTTAGAAGCGCCACACTACACAGATGCAACACAGGTGGGCCCCAGGTTGTTGTGGGATTTGGCAGAGTTGCCTGATGAGTGATCCTATCCTGGCTTTGGGGTCTAGTAGCTGGAGGTGGTCCTGGCACCGGGCGGGTTAGTGGTGAAACATGGGTGCCGGTCCTGGGTCTGACCTGGGAAGCCCCACACACTTCTTGGACCCCACGTGCAGACAAGCAGTTGCTACAGCAACTGGAGCTCTTATAGAAACCCGAGAAAGCCCTTGCTGGGCTGGGGTCTCGTTCTGCCTGGGATGGAACAGAATGTGTTCTTTTTCTAGGCGGTGTGGCTCCTGGCCAAGCTTGGCATGCAGAGCCCCTCGCCCCCAGTCACTGGCTCCGACTGCCAGTGCAATGTGGAGGTGAGTGACCAGGGGCCAGCAGCATGGCAGCTCTGCTGGTGGTAAGGGGGCCTGTGCAAGGACCCCATGCCCCACTCAGAACTCTCCCCACCTGGGGTGGCTAGGCTGAATAGATTGTTAGGTGCAGGACGTGTTGAGACCAGAACTCAGTCTGCACCCCCTCATCCCCCAGGTAGTCAGAGCTCTCACGGTGATGCTGCACAGACAGTGGCTGACTGTGCGGAGGGCAGGGGGGCCCCCAAGGACTGACCAGCAGAAACGGACAGTGCGGTGTCTACGGGATACGGTGCTGCTGCTGCACAGCCTGTCCCAGAAGGACAAGCTCTTCACTGTGCACTGCGTGGAGGTCCTGCATCAGTATGACCAGGTGATGCCAGGGGTCAGCCTGCTGATTCGAGGGCTTCCTGACGTGACAGACTGTGAAGGTGAGCCTGCGACAGGGCCTCTTCCTGCCCTAGCCCAAGTGTTCTCCTGAGGCTCGTGAATAAGTCACACTCCTTGGCGTCACCTCAGCAGGCCTCCATCCACCACAGCCTTTTCTGGCTCTGGGGACATTTTCATTATCTTCCTGCTCCAGCTCCTCACTGAGCATATTGGGCTGCCTTTTGCTCATATCTATTGAGTTGGCTTGGCAGAGCCACGTTTTTTCCAGAAATATCCGCATCTGAATTGCCTTTGTATCACTTTGCTTGCAGTAGCTGAGGGAGCAAGGCCTGGGCATGGAAGGGACTGGTTAGTTCCTGTGGGCGTTGGGGGAGGAGAGGTGGCCTTCCCCAGTCCCTGCACCTCTAGGTCTTCACCATGGAGCCCTCACCTTTTTGGCACAGAGGCAGCCCTGGATGACCTCTGTGCTGCCGAGACCGATGTGGACGACTCTGAGATGGACTGTGGCTGAGGTTCGCAAGCATCCAGCCACATGGTGGCTCCAGCACAACTACCTCCCTCACCTCATCGACTGATTAAATCAATGACTGGCAGTCCCTGCCGAGAACTCCAGCCTTGTGTTTCCTGAGTGTGATCTGTTTGGCTGAGCGGGAGGGGTGGAGCAGGACTGTGACCCTGGGAGGCTGGGATCCTTTTTCCTGTCCCTGGCGGGAGCTGAGACCAAATCACCATGGTAACTAATCTGCCTTGAGGAAAGAGCCCTGCCCTGCCTGTGGAATTTTCCTGAGTCACTGCTCTGGGCTGGGGCCATGGGAAGAAACCATTGTATAGCAGGGAAGGAGGCGGCCCCAGGCCCAGGCCTAAACCAGGAAGGCCTGGGAAAGAGGGGCCAACATGTGGGCACAAAAGGGCCATGGCAGGGGCTTCCAGCTGTGCTTAAGACTTGGGACCGTCTCAACACCACTGCAACAGCCTCGCTGCCTCAGTCCTCCCACCTGGCTGTCACTGATGTGAGGGCCCCTGTACAATGTGGCAACTAGCAGGCACACAGCTGCAGATCTGAGAAGGCCTCCGGGGTGCCTGTGGAAGGATAGATGTTGGCTGGAGGGAGAGACCAGGCAGGCGGGCTGACAAGCAGGGCGGGCCTAGCTCACATGGGCCCGTGGGCGGGCCCAAGCTGTTTCACTTCCTACCGCTGCTGCCAGCACCCGAGTCATTGCTGCCTGCCTGCTCCGGTGAGTGTGGACCCCCAAGGGGATAAGTCAAGGCAGGAAGGCCATGGGTTTCCCCACCCTAGACTAAGTGGGCTCTAGGGGAGAAGTTAGGCCCATGGGAAGAGGGAACCCCTCCAAAAACAGTGTGCTAAGGAAACCACCCCACTCTCTCCAACTTCCTACACTGAAAATGGGCTCTGGTGCTCAGGGAGCGTGTCGGATTGAGCGGGGAAGGCCTGAGATGTGCTTCTGCCCACCCCTACCCCACCCCACCCCGCCCGCTGCAGACCTTCTGACTGGGCACTCATGCGCCCACCCCCCACTCCATGCTCCTCCCCAGGATCAGCAGCAGGTACTTACCCCACCATGGGCTCACAGGCCCCACCCCCGGGTCCCATGCAGACCCTCATCTTCTTGGACCTGGAGGCTACTGGCCTGCCCTTCGCCCAGCCAAAGGTCACGGAACTGTGCCTGCTGGCCATCCACAGATGTGCCCTGGAGAACCCCCCTACCGCTCAGGGGCCACCCCCCATGGTTCCCCCGCCACCCCGTGTGATGGACAAGCTCTCTCTGTGTGTGGCTCCAGGAAAGGCCTGTAGCCCTGCAGCCAGCAAGATTACAGGTCTGAGCACAGCTGTGCTGGCAGCACATGGGCGTCAATGCTTCGATGACAATGTGGCCAACCTGCTCCTAGCCTTCCTGAGGCGCCAGCCCCAGCCCTGGTGCCTCGTGGCACACAACGGTGACCGCTACGACTTCCCCCTGCTCCAGGCAGAGCTGGCAACGCTGGGCCTTGCCAGTGGTCTGGATGGCGCCTTCTGTGTGGATAGCATCGCTGCGCTGAAGGCCCTGGAACGTGCCAGTAGCCCCTCGGGGCACGGCCCAAGGAAGAGCTACAGCCTGGGCAGCATCTACATGCGCCTCTACGGACAGGCCCCGCCAGACTCACACACAGCTGAGGGGGATGTCTTAGCCCTGCTCAGCATCTGTCAGTGGAGACCACAGGCCCTGCTGCAGTGGGTGGATGCTCACGCCAGGCTGTTCAGCACCGTTGAGCCCATGTATGGGGTCACAGCCTCTGCTAGGACCAACCGAAGACCATCTGCAGTCACAGCCATGGCACTTCCGACCAAAGCCAGGAATACTAGTTCCAGCCTTGGTGAGAGCAGGAGATCCAAGGCTCTTCCTCCAAGAGAGGGCTCTGGAGCCCTACCCAAGGAGAGGCTGCTGGCCCCACTGGGCCTGCTGGCCTTCCTGACCTTGGCAGTAGCCATGCTGTATGGACTATCCCTGGCCATACCCGGGGAGTAGACCAAGAAGGAAAATCTGACTAATAAAAATCCACTTTAGCACTGAGTAGTCACTTGCCTCTTACCCTCCTTGGCAGGGACCTGGGAGGCAGGCAGTTTTTGTCCCTCACTCTCTATAGCAGGATGGCCAAACATCTGAGCCCAATAAAAGGAGGGAAAACATGGAAATCCAAAAGATGGAAAGAAACAGTACTCAGCCCAACCCCAATCCCAGCAGCCGAGACTAGGAGGAAAGGAGGCAGCAGCTCCAAATGTTTGTGTTTATTATAAACAAGGGTGCAGACCCTAGACTCTCAGAAACACATCAACAGATACAGAGCTAAGACAGATTTGGTGAAACATAAAGAGAGGGACAGGGAACATCGAGGTATTTATGTCTAGGCCAGAGTTGCCCCCTGGGATTCCCCCATCCCAACTGTGGTCCAGATGGCCCCTTGTCCCGGCTGCTAGGACAAACTTTGGACTGGGATACAGGAGTTGGATATTCCATGAGGCTGGTGTCAGGGGAAATGGAGACTATGAGAGTTGTCAGGTTGACCATCTCCTCTGCAGGCCAACTTCCTCCAGGACCCAGGGGTTTCGGTCTCACATCAACTATCATACACATTTCAAAACCAAAAACAGGCAAAATGCTTGGCTACAAATAAAACAAAAACACTTCAGGGAGACCTGAGTGTGCTGGTGGACAGAGGTCACACTGCCCACCTGTGGGAGGGGCTGGGGCTAGCAAGGCCAGGAAAGCTACCCCATGGGCAGCAGGCCGTGAGTGAATGTGGACTTTCAGGTGGTCCTGGAAATGATGCAGGGACTGTCTAGTTAGACAGCTGTCAGGGGTGGAGTAGGGCTCTGCCTGAGGTGTTCTGGCATCAGCCGGTTGCCTGACCCTACTAGGCATGGCCCAGGCTCCAGGGAGCAATGGGATATCTGCCCAAAGGATCAAACCCAACTTGGTGAGATCCCAAGCTCCGCCTACTTGCCAGCATCATGGCCCTGGTTCTGAGAAGGGCACTGGGGACAAGCCATGGCCTTGAATAGCAGCTAGCTGCTCTACCAAATCCAGGACACATCTGCATCATGCCCACAAAAAGCTGTTCTACCTTAGGGTGACAGGCCATGCCTGGTCACCCTATGTTGAGTGGGAAAAGAACTCCCATCTCATTCTTTGAGTTTGGCTTGAGATTTTAGGAAGCAATTTCAAGTGAGGAGGAGAGCAAAGTTTGGTCCTAGCCCACTCTGGCAAGGATTGGCCTAACCTCATTGGCATCAGAGGAAGCCACACGTACAGATAGGACACACACACCATGCACAGGACAGTAAAGAACTATGCCCGCATATCACTCACACATGATAGAGTCAGGTGGCAGCCAGAGGCAGGGGTATGCTCAGGGGGCTGCCTTTGGAGGATCCATGTAGGCCGGGTTGTAAGGAGGCTGGCTGGCAGGGTAGGGCACAGCTGCACCTCCTGAAAGCAGAAAGGACACTGGTTGGCCTCAGGCACAGAGGCTGCAGTGTAAATGGCAGGGAGTAGACAGCAGCAGAGGCCTACTCTGCAGTGCACGCTGGGATGGATGCCCGATGGGGGACAGGCAGGAGCTTGGGAGGTCAGGCAGGGTCCCAGAGTCAGCAGGGGTACTCACCAGCCAAGGTCTCATGGTAAGCTGGTGGGCCCATCGGCTGGGCCGGATAGGGTGGTGGGTACTGTGTTGGGTACGGTGCTGCTGGCATCCCTGGCTGGGGAGGCATGGGGTGGTAGCCCTGGTAGCTTGGTCCAGGGTAGCTGGGTGGCACACTTGGAGGCTGAGGGTAAGGGGCATGCACCACAGTGGTGGCCGTGGTGGTGGTCACGATCGCTGCAAAGAGAATTTCCATCAGGACCCTCCATTTCCAGGTCTTGAGGGCCAGGCTTGCCACCCTTCCTCCAACTTAGCCAAGGCAGGGCCTGGTCGGCTCCCCTGGCCCACCCAGAGGCCTGTTCCTATACACAAGGGAGGTCACAGTAGAGCAGAGTGGGGTGGGCATGCTTACGACGTGGTCGGCGGCACATCTTGTACAAACAGCAGCAGGAGCACGTGAAGCAGATGATGATGGTGACGACAGAGAGCACAAAGATGGTCAAGCCGATGGCTACGGTCGCTCCAAACCTGCCAAAGAGCCAGTTGTGACCTGCAGCCTCTTGCTCCCTCCCTAGAACCAGCACCCACACTTCACCCATACCCTGGGGATAGACACCCCTCTTGCTGGAAAAGACTCTGGGAAAGACATAATAACTCTGGGAAAAGATATAATAACTTCCTGGTTGGATAGCTCGAACCTACTTCAGTCTCAGTTTCCTAATGTATAAAATGGGGATATCTGTGGAGGATATTTGTGAGTCTGCGTAAAGCATCTTTCCCAGGGTCTGTCCCCCTTGCCCAACCCTCAGGAGCATGGGAAGTAGTACTTCAAGCCCCTCCCCCACAAACATATATCATGCCTGTAATTTCAGCAATTTGGAAGGCTGAAGTGAGAGGATTGCCTGAACCCTGGGTTCAAGACCAGCCTGGGCAACTTGGTGAGACCTCATCTCCATAATAGATCAAAAAAATAAGCCGGGCTCGGTGGCTCAGCCTGTAATCCAAGCGCTTTGGGAGGCTGAGGTGAGTGGATTGCCTGAGCCCGCGGGTTCGAGACCCACCTGGGCAACTTGGCGAGACCTCATCTCTACAATAAATCAAAAATGAGCCGGGCATGGTAGCGCG
>NW_007247366.1:205722-235707 GCF_000164805.1 Carlito syrichta
CAGAGGCTGAGGCAGAAGGATCGCCGGAGCCCAGCAGGTCAAGGTTGCGGTGGCCGGGAGCGGCCACTGCACTCCAGTCTGGGTGACAGCGTGAGACTCCAACACAAAAAAAAATAAAAATAAATAAAAAAAAAGAAAGAAAAGGGCAAATACTTGGTAACTGCACCAAGCACACTGAAAAATTGAAAGAGCTTTGTTAGCTGCAGGGTCCGTCCCCCACAGACCCAGGGACAGTGTGGGTCCCACCCAGCCTCATCCAGGAGAAGCACAGCCTCAGCAGGGCCCCTCACCACAGCCCAGGCATGGATCTGAGGACAGGCCCTTCACACTCCAGACTCAAGGCTCAAAAGCACCCCGCTAAGCCAAGCACTGTGGTTCATGCCTGTAATGCCAGCACTTTGGGAGGCTGAGGTGAGAGGATTGCCTGAGTCCAGGGATTTGAGACCATTCTGGCCAACTTCGTAAGACCTCATCTCTACAATAAATTAAAAAAATAGCTGGGCATGGTGGTGCATGCCTGTGGTTCCAGCTACTTGGAAGACTGAGGCGGAGGGATGGTGGGAGCCCAGCAGGTCGAGATGACAGAGTGAGACTCTGACTCAAAAAAAAAAACCAAAAAAACAAAAAACCCCCTGCGCTCCCAAAGCAGGAGCCATCAGCCCCCATGCTGTCCAGGACCAGGTCCCAAGACAGGATCATCAGACCATAGGTATCTTCTGCCCAACCAGAGGCAGGAACAGAGCAACATACACACATTCACACATAACCAATGACGCGTGACCCACAGGGCCATCATCATCTCTAGAGCTCTCTCTGTCTCTGTATATCTCTGACTCTCTCTCACTCACAC
Source organism: Carlito syrichta (assembly GCF_000164805.1). Taxonomy (NCBI): domain Eukaryota; kingdom Metazoa; phylum Chordata; class Mammalia; order Primates; family Tarsiidae; genus Carlito; species Carlito syrichta. The sequence goes on from NW_007247366.1 coordinate 206,573, forward strand.
AGTATGGCGCCCAAGCTCACCCCATGTTAGCCTCTGCCTTCACCCAAGGGCTTCCTGCAGCCCCGGACTTCCCCTCTTTCCATCATGGGCCACTCGGTTTCAATCTCCTCCCCTTTCGGGGAAAAGGAAAGCAAATCTCCTCCAACTGACGTCAGTGGCAGAAGGACAGACCCAAGAGGCCCTGTACCCACCCTCTTAAAGATACAGTACGGCCCAGGCGCTGCAGCCACGCCAGCAGCCAAGGAGCAGAGAAGGGAGGAGGGGATGCTGAGGCGTCCTCCCAGGCTGCTTCCCTGAGCTTCCACCGGCCTGCAGGGGCCCAGCCTTGGAAGGCAGCCAGTCCACTACGGCTCTGAGAGGTGCCCTAGCCTCCTGCATGCCCTAACCACACTCTCTCACCTACCCCCCCCACCCCCACAACCCACCAGCCTGGTCCCAGCCATCTTCCTAGAAGAACACCTTCATCTCTCTAGGCCCAGAGCCTGACCCTGGGGCCCTGGCTGACACGCAGGCAATAAGCAAGGGCCAGCCTGACCTCTCTGTTCCTCTCCACCAGCATGTCCTCCAAGTCACTAATCTGTCTCCCCATGTTTCCCTGGTCACCCTGCTGGAGCCACCTTGCAGGGTCCATCATGTCACTCTCCACTCTAACACCTATAGTTCCTGTAGCTCTTGAGAACACATAGAATTTGCTTTATACTTGCTTGCTAAGTTGTGCATGTATATCTATCTATACTTTCCTGTGTATACATTATAGTTGACAATAAAAGAATAAAAGAAAAATCTGCAGCCAGGCTCGGTGGCTCAGCCTGTAATCCCGTGCTTTGGGAGGCTAAGGTGAGTGAATTGCCTGAGCCCGCGGGTTCAAGACTCACCTGGGCAACTTGGCAAGACCTCATCTCTACAATAAATAAAAAATTAGCTGGGTGTGATAGCGCACGCCTGTAGTTCCAGCTACTTGGAAGGCTGAGGCGGAAGGACTGCCGGAGCCCAGCAGGTCGAGGCTGCGGTGGCTGCACTCCAGTCTGGGCAACGGAGTGAGACTCCAACTCAAAAAAAAAAAGAAGCCAGGCTCGGTGGCTGTAATCCTGCGCCTTGGGAGGCTGAGGTGAGTGGATTGCCTGAGCCACGGGTTCGAGACCCGCCTGGGCAACTTGGCGACACCTCATATCTACAATAAATCAAAAATCAGCCGGGCGTGGTAGCATATGCCTCTGTAATTCCAGACTGGAGTACAGTGGTCACTTCTGGCCACCGCAGCCTCGACTGCTGGGCTCTGGCGATCCTTCCACTCAGCCTTCCAAGTAGCTGAAACTACAGATGTGCACCACCACACCCAGTTAATTTTTTAAAATTTATTATAGAGACAGAGTCTTGCCAAGTTGCCCAAGCTGGTCTTGAACTCCCAGGCTCAGACAATCCTCTTACCTCTGCCTTCCAAAGTGCTGGGATTACAGGCGTGAGCCACATACCTGGCTAATAACATAAATCTTAATCTTTAATAAAAATAAAATAAAACTCTTTACTAAACCCAAAACACCACTGAGACCCAGCAATGCCTAGAACCTGCCATGGTGCCACTGAGGCCTATGCCTGGGCTGCCTCCAGGTCCATACCGGCTGGGCATCTCCTGCAGGGCCATCTGGAAGCCCTTGTTCCTGTGTCTTAGTGTAGAAGGGGCACTCCTGGATGTGGAGGGAGGTTGTGTATGGAGGTCTCAGATTCCAAGCAGTCCCAGGATGCTGAGGAAAAAGCACCATGCACTTCTTCCCCTCCTCCACTCAAAAGAGTCCTGCACAGATTCTGCTGCAGCCAGTGAGGCCCTACACCTGCCCTGCTCACAGGGCAGGATGGAGCAGGACAAGAGCCCACACCTCATATCCAGGCCCAGAGCCCAAGGTCACTTCCCTCAAAGGAGTAACCAGGCCTGGGCAGGTCTTTTCTTTTCTTTTCTTTCTTTTTTTTTTTTTGAGTTGGAGTTTCACTCTGTTGCCTCGACTGGAGTGCAGTGGCCGCTCCCGGCCACCACAGCCTCGACCTGCTGGGCTCTGGCGATCCTTCCGCCTCAGCCTTCCAAGTAGCCAGAACTACAGGCGCGCACTACCATGCCTGGCTAATTTTTTATTTATTGTAGAGATGAGGTCTCGCCAAGTCGCCCAGGTGGGTCTTGAATCCTCGGGCTCAGGCAATTCACTCACCTCGGCCTCCCAAAGCATGGGATTACAGGCTGAGCCACCGAGCCCAGCGAGGTCTTTTCTTAAAAGGAGATTCTAGCCGGGCTCGGTGGCTCAGCCTGTAATCCTGCGCCTTTGGAAGGCTGAGGTGAGTGGATTGCCTGAACCCTCGGGTTCGAGACCCACCTGGGCAAATTGGTGAGACCTCATCTCTACAATAAATCAAAAAATTAGCCGGGAGTGGTAGTGCGCGCCTGTAGTTCCAGCTACTCGGAAGGCTGAGGCGGAAGGATCGCCGGAGCCCAGCAGGTCGAGGCTGCGGTGGCCGGGAGCGGCCACTGCACTCCAGTCTGGGTGACAGAGTGAGACTCCAACTCAAAAAAAAAAAGGGGATTCTAGATCCACCAAGGCAGGAGATGGACAGAAAGCAGAAAAGACTTCAACCAGGAAAACACACACATGTGGCTGCACACCCCTTCCATCCTCATGAAGTGTGTGTCACAACACCCGTTGTGATGGCAACATGACAGGACAGGACCCTGGCCAAGGCGACTGGTGTTTGAGGAACAGGGCTGCTACCTGGTCTCCTGGGATGAGGGTTCTGACACAGTAACCTGTGTCCTAAAAGCTGGACACAGGGACCATGACATCATCATTGTCCCATCACCTCGTCCCACCATTATCCCATCACCGAGCACTCACCACCTCCACCACCACCCTCATGACTGTCACTATTGTCACCATTACCCCATCATGATATACCTTCCCCCATCTACCATCACCTCATGCCCACTACTCCACTGCCCTATCACCATCATCTTTTGCCACCACTGCCCATCACTGTCAATCCCTCCTCTATCAGAACCTATCAGTCACCTGCTGCCCCAACCACCACCTAGGTCAATATGACTCCCACCTCTAGCCTTTCAACTGTTAACCCCCAACCACAGTCATCCTCATCCCTACCACCCCAGCACACTATGAAGACAAACTTCCCAACATAAGAAGCAAGGGTCAGCCAGGCTTGGTGGCTCACACCTCTATACCCAGCACTTTGGGAGGTGGAAGCAAGAGGATTGCCTGAGCTCAGGGGTACAAGACCAGCCTGGGTAACATGGCAAGACCTCATCTCTACAAAAAAATTTTAAAATTAACCAGGCATGGTGGTACATGCCTATAGTTCCAGCTACTATGAAGGCTAAGGCAGAAGAATCACCTGAGCCCAGCAGGTCGAGATTGTGATGGCCATGAGCTTGCCACTGCACTCCAGCCTGGGCAAAAGAGTAAGATTCTGACTCAAAAAAAAAAGCAAGCGTCCTTGTGGTCAGAAATGGTAACAGTTTCTTTGGGGCTTCATCCCAGTGACTATGTCACCCCGTCCTCACAGCCCTCATCCTGGCCCACCCGAGCCCCCTTGTCACCTTTACTAGGAAGATGCACCCAGCCTGCAGGTTTTATTTACCCTGACATGGGGTCGCTGTCCATGCTAGAGCGAAACCTCAGCGGCGAGTCCAGTTGTTCCAGTGGCTCCCCGTTGGGCATGCTGCAAAGAGGAAAACTTGTGATTACACACTTAAGCCCCATCTAGCACACCAGGAACAAACAAGCACTACCTTAGGGCACACAAAAAACATATACAAATGCTACCGTGAACTTCTAGCTCCAATGGCCTCCTACAGACCGGCTATGACCACACCAGGATCTCATACGACATTGCACATTCTCTCCGGTTCATGGACCATCTCCAGGAGAGAATGTTATTGGGTTGCAAAACAAGTCTCAATAGCATTTGAAAGGGCCAGGTATGATGGCTCATGTCTGTAATCCCAGCAGTTTGGGAGGCCAAGACAAGAGGATTGCCTGAGTCCAGGACCTCGAGACCAGCCTGGACAGCTTGGCAAGACTTTGTCTCTATAATAAAATAAAGATAAGTAGCCAGGCTCGGTGGCTCAATCTGTAATCCCGTGCCTTGGGAGGCTGAGGTGAGTGGATTGCCTGAACCTGTGGGTTCATGACCCGCCTAGGCAACTTGGCGAGACCTCATCTCTACAATAAATCAAAAATCAATAAATCAATAAATCAAATAATTAGCAGGGTGTGGTAGCGCACGCCTGTAGTTCCAGCTACTTGGAAGGCTGAGGCGGAAGGATCACTGGAGCCCGCTTCCGGCCACTGCACTCCAGTCTGAGCGACAGAGTGAGACTCCAACTCAAAAAATAAATAGCTGGGCTAGGTGGCTCAGCCTGTAATCCCGCGCCTTTGGGAGGCTGAGGTGAGTGGATTGCCTGAGCCCGCGGGTTCGAGACCCGCCTGGGCAGGCGAGACCTCATCTCTACAATAAATCAAAAAATCAGCCGGGTGAGGTATGCGGTATGCGGTGGCCTGGAGCAGCCACTGCACTCCAGTCTGGGCGACAGAGTGAGACTCTAACTCAAAAAAAAAGAAAAATAAATAAATAAATAAATAAATAAAAGTTAGCTGGGCATGGTAGCACAGACCTGTGGTTCCAGTTACTTGTAAGATTGAAGTGGAAGGATCTCCTGAGCCCAGCAGGTCGAGGCTGTGGTGGTCATAGCATACCACTGCACTCCAGTCTGGGTGACAAGAGTGAGACTCCAACTCAAAAAAAAAAAAAAAGGCCGAGCGCGGTGGCTCAAGCCTGTAATTCCAGTACTTTAGAAGGCCAAGGCAAGAGGATTGCCTGAGCCTGAGGGTTCACAACCAGCCTGGGCAACATGATGAGACCTCATCTCTACAATAAAATTTTTAAAATTAGCTGGGCATGGTAGCTCGCGCCTGTAGTTCCAGCTATTTATTTATTTATTTATTTATTTATTTATTTTGGAGCCTCACTCTGTCGCCCAGATTGGAGTGCAGTGGCCACTCCTGGCCACCGCAGCCTTGACCTGCTGGGTTCCGGTGATTCTTCCGCCTCAGTCTTCCAAGTAGCTGGAACTACAGGCACGCACTACCACGCCCGGCTAGTTTTTTGATTTATTGTAGAGATGAGGTCTCGCCAAGTTGCCCAGGCAGGTCTCAAACCCGCGGGCTCAGGCAATCCACTCACCTTGGCTTCCCAAAGCACAGGATTACAGGCTGAGCCACAGAGCCCGGCCTAGTAGTTCCAGTTATTTAGATGACTAAGGCGGAAGGATCACTGGAGCCCAACAGGTTGACGCTGAGGTGGCCGTGAGCGTGCCACCGCATTCCAGACTGGATAACAGAGACTCCAACTCAAAAAAACAAAAAACACAAACAAAATAAAACAAAAAGAACCCAATAAGTTGTATAGTGTTAAATAAGAAATCATAAAGGAAATTAGCAAATATGTAGAACTGAGTGATAATGAAAACACAACATTTGTGAAACACAGCTAAATTTGTGAAAACAAAATTTGTGAAACATAGCTAAAGTAGTTCTCAGAGGGAAATTTATGTCTTCCATAGCATTTAACAGGAAATGGAAAAGGTTAAAAATAAATAGGATGGTATTAAACTCAGTAAGCTTTTTTGTTTTGTTTTTGTTGTTGCTGTTGTTGTTTTTGAGTTGGAGTCTTACTCTATCACCCAGGCTGGAGTGCAGTGGCACACTCATGACCACCCCAGCATTGACCTGTTGGGCTCCCATAATCCTTCCACCTCAGCCTTCTAAGCAGCCGGAACTACAGGTGCACACTACCACACCCGGCTTATTTTTTGATTTATTGTAGAGATGAGGTCTTGCCAAGTTGCCTGGCCTGGTCTCAATCCCATGGGCTCAGGCAATTTCTCTCACCTCCGTCTCCCAAAGTGCTGGGATTACAGGTGTGAGCCACTACACCCGGCTAGGAGAAAATATATATTTTTTTGAGTTGGAGTCTCACTCTGTTGCCCAGACTGGAGTGCAGTGGCCGCTCCCAGTCACCGCAGCCTCGACCTGCTGGGCTCCGGTGATCCTTCTGCCTCAGCCTTCCAAGTAGCTGGAACTATAGGCGCGCACTACCATGCCAGGCTACTTTTTTGATTTATTGTAGAGACGAGGTCTTGCCAAGTTGCCCAGGCGGGTCTCGAACTCGCAGGCTCAGGCAATCCACTCACCTCAACCTCCCAAAAGCATGGGATGACAGGCTGAGCCACTGAGCCTGGCTGGAGAAAATATATATTTTTAATTATTTATTTATTTTTTATTATGAAGTTGTGGGGTACAGTTAAGGGTTAGGTATGCAATTGTGTTTCATTCAGGCACCCTGTTGATATGGGGTGTTTCCCCGTTCCCAGACAGATATTTGTTACTGTTAATCCCATCTCCCTCCCCCCATCATAGTTTCCCAGTACTGTCAGTCATTTTCGTATAGTATTGCACTGGATGTTTAAGGTCCATTATATGAGTGAGAACATGTGATACTCAGATCTTTGTTTCTGTGAGAGGTCACTCAGTATTACAGACTCTAGGTCCATCCAGGTTGCTGCGAAATTCATGATTTTGTTCTTTTTTATGGCTGCGTAGTATTCCATCGTGTATATGTACCACATTTTTTTTTTTTTTGAGTTGGAGTCTCACTCTGTCACCCAGACTGGAGTGCAGTGGCCGCTCCCGGCCACCGCAGCCTCAACCTGCTGGGCTCCGGCAATCCTTGCGCCTCAGCCTTCCAAGTAGCCGGAATTACAGGCAATGCGCTACCATGCCCAGTTGATTTTTTTATTTATTGTAGAGATGAGGTCTCGCTGCCCAGGCGGGTCTTGAACCCGCGGTCTCAGGCAATCCACTCACCTCAGCCTCCCAAAGGCACGGGATTACAGGCTGAGCCACCCAGCCTGGCTTGTACCACATTTTTAAAATCCAGTCCTCTTTTGACAGGCAGCATGGCTGTTTCCAGGTTCTTGCTATTGTGAACAACGCTGCGATAGACATGCGTGTGCAGGTATCTTTTTTATAGAGTGATTTGTGTTCTTCAGGATATATTCCCAGTAGGGGGATTGCAGGGTCATATGGGAGGTTGGTATTTAGAGCTTTTAGGAAACGCCACACTGCTTTCCACAGAGGTTGCACTAGTTTACACAGAAAATATTTTTTAAGAAATCATTGTGGGCCGGGCTCGGTGGCTCAGCCTGTAATCCCACGCTTTGGGAGGCTGAGGTGAGTGGATTGCCTGAGCCTGCGGGTTCGAGACCCGCCTGGGCAACTTGGCAAGACCTCGTCTCTGCAATAAATCAAAAAACTAGCCGGGCGTGGTAGTGCGCACCTGTAGTTCCAGCTACTTGGAAGGCTATGGTGGAAGGATCACTGGAGCCCAGCAGGTCGAGGCTGCGGTGACTGGGAGTGGCCACTGTACTCCAGTCTGGGCAACAGAGTGAGACTCCAACTCAAAAAAAAATCAGTGTGAAAGATTTGGAGAACAATATAAGAAATACAAAGCTGAGATACAGTGGTGGCAAAGTTGGGAACAAAAGCCAAGATGAGCCTGCCACCCAAGGTCCTTTCACTCCTGGGTGCATTAGCCAATTTCAGAGAGACAGCTGAGAGACTGAGCAGTACTTCTGGAAGCTTCAAAAGACCAAGGTAGTTGGGCTCGGTGGCTCAGCCTGTAATCCCAGCGCTTTGGGAGGCTGAGGTGAGTGGATTGCCTGAGCCCGCGGGTTCGAGACCCGCCTAGGCAACTTGGTGAGACCTCATCTCTACAATAAATCAAAAAATTAGCCAGGCGTGGTAGCGCGCGCCTGTAGTTCCAGCTACTTGGAAGACAGAGGCGGAAGGATCACTGGATTCCAGCAGGTCGAGGCTGCAATGGCTGGGAGTGGCCGGTGCACTCTAGTCTGGGTGACAGAGTGAGACTCCAACTCAAAAAAAAAAAAAAAGGCCAAGGTGACAGGGATCAGATCCAGACCCACCAGGTGGAGAGGACCCTGTGTACTAGGGCTAGGACCTAAAAAGCTGTACCTAGAGAGAAAGGGAGAAACTGAGTAGGCAGTTCAGTTTTTAACCATTTCAGTCTCTGCCATCAAGCCAAGGTGATCATAGAATGCCAGAGTTCCTGGCAGAAGCAACATAAATCCTCCCTGGAGAAAGTGCTGAGCTCCGAATTTCTATTATCAACCTTGCAAATACAATGTTAGGCACACAATCCAAAATTTTCAGGAACACCAGGAGACTAGACAATAAGAACAGAAGACAGCAGAGACAACTGAAACAGAAATATCCATAAGGTCTTCAAATACTGAAGTCATCAGACATTCATGGTAATTAAACAATACATACATGTCACAAAGATTAGATAGTGAAATTAAAGAAAAAAGAACTTAAAGAGATTAAGAAAAGATGGAACAAGCTGGGCACGGGTGGCTCACACCTGTAATCCCAGCACTTTGGAAGACGGAGGCAAGAGGATTGCCTGAGTCCAAGGGTTCAAGACCAGCCTGGGCAACTTGGTGAGACCTCATCTCTACAATAAACCAAAAAATTAGCTGGGCATGGTAGCCTGTAGTTCCAGCTACTTGAAAGACTGAGGTGGAAGGATTGCCTGAGCCCAGCAGGTAGAGGCTACAGTATCTGTGAGCATGCCACTGCATTCCAGCCTGGGTGACAGAGTGAGACTCTGACTCAAAAAAAAAGAAAAAGATGGAACAACAATTTAGAGAACTTAAACACATTGGATATTTAGCTGAAGAGATACTGAAGCAAGTGTTGAAGCAGCCTGGATCTTCTTGACTGCTTATAGTAAAATTCAAGAAAAGAGAAATAAGTTGCTAAGCAAAAAGGAACCAGAACTTAAAGATTTGGAAATTTCTCCATCTATCATACTGCAGAGAACACTTAAGAGTGCAATCCAAAAACCATGTGGTAAGGAGATTAGAATGGGTGTGAATCAAGAACCTATCAGACACTTTAGCATAAATGCCACCAGTTTGAACTGACGGGAACAGAATGAAATGCAACTAGTGAGGGTTGAGGGCTTCTTGGATCCTACAAGACTGGACCATGGCACTATCTGGCTGTGAAGGGCACTGTTCTTCAAAACAAGGAAAGAATCCCAAAGATAATTAAGACAACATCAAGCCTGCCACTTTCCCCACAGACGCAGAATGCACAAGCCAATAGGCAGGGGTGCCGCCACCTCAGTTTTGAAAGGTAATGACCACCACCCATCAGAGCCATGGGGTGACTACCCTCACTGCAGTGAGTTCAGAGGGCAGAGCATCTAGCAGAAAGAGGATTATTCTCAAGCCTTAAAGTCTAGTGGCGTTTGCCTTGCTAGATTTGAGAATTTCTTGGGACCCTTCACTTCCTGCAGATTTCTCCCTCTTGGATGGGAATACCAAGCCTCCACCTGTCCCACTACTGTATTTTGGAAGCACATATCTTCTCTAGTTTCAAGCTGGAGAGGAAGTGTGCCTCAGGATGAATTGTCTCTTTGGTCTCATCCGTATCTGAGTTAGGTAATATTTAGATGAGATGTTGGACTCTAGACTTGAGAGTTGATGCTGAAATGAGGTTAAGAATTTGGGGGCTCGGCCAGGCTTGGTGGCTCAACCTGCAATCCCAGCACTTTGGGAGGCCGAGGCAAGTAGATTGCCTGAGCCTGCGGGTTCGAGACCTGCCTGGGCAACTTGGCGAGACCTTGTCTTTACACTACATCAAAAATTAGCTGGGTGTGGTAGTGCGTGCCTGTAGTTCTGGTTACTTGGAAGGCTGAGGCGGAAGGATCACCGGAGCCTAGCAGGTCAAGGCTGGGGTGGCCGGGAGCATGCCACCGCTCTCCAGTCTGGGTGACAGAGTGAGAGACTCCAACTCAAAAAAAAAAAAGAATTTGGGGGCTATTCAGATGAAGTGAATGTATTTTGCACATAAGAAAGACATGAATTTGGAGGAGCCAGGATTGGGATGCTATGGGCTGAATGTGCCTCCCCAAAATGTGTATGTTGAAGCACTAACCTCCAATGCGATGATATTTGGAAGTAAGGCCTTAGGAGGTAATTATGTTTAGATGAAATGATGAGGGTGGAATCCCCACAATGATGGGACTGATGTCCTTATAAAAAAAGGAAAAAATTTTGATTTCTCTGCATCCATGTACCAAGGAACGGCCTGTGAAAACAGTCAGGAAGACAACCCTCACCAAGAGCATGCTGTCACTCTGATCTTGGACTTCCTGCCTCCAGAAATGTGACACACAACTGTTTATTGTTTAAGCCATGTGGCAGTCTGAACTGACTAAAACACACATGAAACATTCAGCAAGTTTTACCAAGAATATGCTGGGCCATGGAATTAAGTTCCAATAAATCTCAATACACAAAATTTTTAAAAAATTATTATTATTATCATTATTTTTAGAAACAGAGTTTCACTCTATTGCCCAGGCTGGAGTGCAGTGGCATGCAAACAGCCAACACAACCTCAACCTGCTGGGCTCAGGTGATCCTTCCACCTAAGCCTTCCAAATAGCTGGAATTACAGGCACGTGCCACCACGCCCAGCTAATTTTTTGATTCATTGTAGAGATGTGGTCAAGTTGCCCAGGCTGGTCTTGAGCCCCTGAGCTCAGGCAATCCTCTCACCTCGGCCTCCCAAAGTGCTGGGATTTTAAGCGTGAGCCACTGCACCTGTCCTATTTTTGTTGTTGTTGTTGTTGTTGGAGTCTCAGGCTGGAGTACAGTAGCACACTCATGACCACTGCAGTCTTGACCTGCTGGGCCCAGACAATCCTTTAGCCTAAAGCCTTCCAAGGAGCTGGAACCACAGGTACACGCCACCATGCCTGGCAAATTTTTTTATTTATTATAGAGAGACTAGGTCTTGCCAAGTTGCCAAGGCTGGTCTCAAACCCATGGGCTCAGGCATTCCTCTTGCCTCAGCCTCCCAAAGTGTTGGGATTACAGGCATGACCACACCCGGCCAGGAGTAGATTTTGAATGTTCTTATCACAGAAAAATAAGTATGTGAGGTCATTTTAACCATTCAGTTATGTATACATGTTTCACAAGAAATATAATATTGTATCCTATAAATATATACAATTTTTGTTAGTTATAAAAAGATATAGATCATTGTCATTTCCTAGAAGGTTTTAATTTTAGCAGTTTTGGTGATTGTGTAGAAATATAGCATTATGTCATTTTCAAGATTTTGGTCTTTTGGCTGGGGGTAGAGGCTCATGCCTGTAAATTTTAGCACTCTGGGAGGCCAAGGCTGGAGAATTACTTGAGGCCAGGATTCCAAGACCAGCTTGGACAACATAGTGAGACCCTGTCTCTATAAAAAAATTTAAAAATTAGCTGGGCATGGTGCCTTGTGCTTATAGTCCCAGTTCCTTGGGAGGCTGAGGTAGGAGGATTCCTTGAGTCCAGGAGTTTGAGCTATAATTGTGCTCCAGCCTGAGCAACAGAGTGAGACTCCAACTAAAAACAAAACAAAGTATACAATGTATTGTTATTATTAACTGTAGTAGCTATAATGATATACAATAGAGCTCTTGAACATATTCCTCTGGTTTAACTGAAATTTTGTGTCATTTGACCAACATCTCCAACATTCCCCCACCCCCTAAGTCTCCGGTAACCACCATTTTATTGGTTTTTTTTTTTGAGTTGGAGTCTCACTCTGTGGCCCAGACTGGAGTGCAGTGGCCGCTGCCGGCCACCGCAGCCTTGACCCGCTGGGCTCTGGCGATCCTTCCGCCTCAGCCTTCCGAGTAGCTGGAACTATAGGCGCGCGCTACCACGCCCGGCTAGTTTTTGATTTATTGTAGAGACGAGGTCTCACCAAGTTGCTCAGGCGGGTCTCAAACCCGCCAGCTCAGGAGCGGCCACTGCAGCCTTGACCTGCTGGGCTCCAGTGATCCTTCTACCTCAGCCTCCCAAAGGAGCGGGATTACAGGCTGAGCCGCTGAGCCAACGAGCCCAGCTTGGTTTTTTTTGTTTTGTTTGTTTTTTGAGTTGGAGTCTCACTCTGTCACCCAAGCTGGAATGCAGTGGCACGCTCACAACCACTGCAGCTCGACCTGCTAGACTCAAGCAATCCTTTAGCCTCAGCCTTCCAAATAGCTGGAACTACAAGGCATGTACCACCACACCCAGCTAATAATTTTATTTATTGTAGAGATGAGGTTTCACCAAGTTACCCAAGCTGGCCTCAAATCCCTGGACTCAGGCAATCCTCTCACCTTGGCCTCCCCAAGTGCTGGGATTACAGGTTTGATCCACCATGCCCAGCTGTGTCTTTTTTTTTTTTTTTTTGAGTTGGATTATCACTCTGTCACCCAGGCAGGAGTGCAGTAGCATGCTCACGGCCACTGTAGCCTTGAACAGCTGGGCTCAGGTGATCCTTCTGCTTCAGCCTTCCAAGTAGCTGGAACCACAAGTGTGTGCCACCACGCCCAGCTAATTTTTTGATTTATTGTAGAAATGAGTTCTCGCCATGTTGCCCAGGCTGGTCTCGAACCCCTGGTCTCAAGAAATCCTGGGATTATGCATGAGCCACCATGCCCAGTCGGATTTCCTTCTTTCTTTTTTTTTTTTTTGAGTTGGAGTCTCACTCTGTCACTCAGACTAGAGTGCAGTGGCCGCTCCTGGCCACTGCAGCCTTGACCTGCTGGGCTCCAGTGATCCTTCTGCCTCAGCCTTCCAAGTAGCTGGAACTATGGGCATGCGCTACCATGCCTGGCTAATTTTTGATTTATTATAGAGATGAGGTCTCACAAAGTTGTCCAGGCGGGTCTCGAACCTGCAGGCTCAGGCAATCCATTCACCTTGGCCTCCCAAAGCACTGGGATTACAGGCTGAGCCACCGAGCCCAGCCCGGATTTCCTTCTTTATAAGGCTGAGCGGTATTCTGTTGTGCAAATATACCACATTATCTTTTTTTTTTTTAATACCACATTTTCTTTATACATTCATCCACTGATGGACACTCAGGTGGATTCTATACCTTGGCTCTTGTGAATAATGCTGCAATGAACATGGGCATGCAGATACATCTCTTTGAGTTACGGATTTCATATTCTTTGAATATATACCCAGTGGCGGATTTGCTGGATCATATTGTGGTTGTACTTTTTTTTTTTTGAGGAAACTCTATACTGTTTTTCACAATGACAATGATCTGTATCTTGCCTATACATTTGTTAAGACTTATGAACTAAAACATTAAAATCTGTGCATTTTATTGTATGTAATCATATCTCTTTTTTATTTTTATTTTTTGAGACAAAGCCTCACTCTGTTTCCCAGACTCAAGTGCAGTGGCACAATCAGCTCACTGCAACCTCAAACAAACTCCTGAGCTCAAGTTATCCTTCCATCTTAGCCTCCCAAGTAACTAAGACTACAGGCGTGTACCACCACATATGCCTAATTTTTTTTTTGTAGAAATAGTGTCTCAATATGTTGCCCAGACTGGTCTTGAATTCCCTCCCAAAGTTCTGGGATTACAAGGGTGAGCCACCATACCCAGTTGCGATTTTTAAAAAGATTAACAATACCAAATTTTGGAGAGGACATAGAGCAAACTGGAACTCTCATAGACTCCAACTAAAAAAAAAAGTATAAGGATTAAAATAGAAGAAATAAAACTGTCATTATTTGCAGATGATAGTAACTATTGCTGTAGAAAATCATTCAATTTTTTTTTTCGAGTAGGAGTCTCACTGTGTCGCCCAGGCTGGAGTACAGTGGCATGCTCACAGCCACCACAGCCTCGACCTGCTGGGCACAGGTGATCTTTCCACCTCAGCCTTCCAAGTAGCTGGAATTACAGACGTGCACCACCATGCCTGACTCATTTTTTGATTTATGGTAGAGTCAAGGTCTCATCAAGCTGTCCAGGCTGATCTTGAACCCGTAGGTTTAGGTAATCCTCTCACCTCTGCCTCCCAAAGTGCTGGGATTATAGGTGTGAGCTGGCAAAATTATTCAATTTAAGAAGTAAATTTAGTAAAGTCTCTGACTACTAGGTCAATATATAAAAATTGTGTATATATGTGATATCGAAAAACATATATTTGGTCTTTGAATCCATTTCCTGGCATATAACTCCTAAAATCCTCAGAATCTTCAAAGTGATAGAGCAAGAGAGGTGATTGATAATGAAAAAAGATAGAAAGAAAAATCCAGCGATAAGTGTTTTTTTCTATACTCATGATTTGAATGGTGCCTGGCAGCTCCTAAGCAGCTTCAGAATAGGAGCTTGTTATCAGAAAGACCAAGACAAAATTAGGATTTTCAACTCCATCCCTAACCTCTGGGCCAGGAAGAGGAGCTGAAGGTTAATTTGATCACCAAAGGCCAATGGTTTAATCAATTATGCCTACATAATGAAGCTTCCATAACAATAAAAAAGAACAAAGGGCAGTTTTGTGGGCTGAGCCCTCAACCTGTGAGATTTGATGCTATTGCCAGGTACATAGTGTTAGAATAAAATTAGAGACACCCAGCTGGTGTCCACTGCAAAACTGACCGCTTGCTGGAATGTGGGGAGAAATTCCTACACATTTGGTCACAAAGTCTTCTGTGTTGATTATTGTCTTGTGAGAGCATAGAAAAAGCACTTTGAGTTTGTTTTTCCACCCTCATATATATGTTAATGAAAGTGTTACCAACCTAGACAACATACCAAGACCTCATCTCTACAAAAAATCAAAAAGTAACTGGGTGTTGTGGCATGCACCTGTAGTCTCAGCTACTTAGGAAGCTAAGGCAGAAGAATCGCCTGAGCCCAGGAGGTTGAGGCTACAGTGTGCTGTGATCACACCACACGACTCCAGCCTGGGTGACACAGTGAGACCCCAACTTAAAAAAAAATAATAGGCTGGGCGCAATGGCTCATGGCTATCATCCCAGTACTTTGGGAGGCTGAGGTAAGAGGATGGGCTCGAGACCAGCCTGGACAACTTGGCAAGACCTAATCTCTACAATAAATAAAACTAGGCAGGCATGGCGGCATGTGCCTGTAGTTCCAGCTACTTGGAAGCCTGAGGCGGAAGGATTGCCGGAGCCCAACAGGTTGAGGCTGCGGTGGCCGTGAGCGTGCCACTGCACTCTAGCCTGGGCGACAGAGTGAGACTCCTACTCAAAAAAATAAAATAAAATAATAATAATAATAAGCTATACTATTTATAGTGCCATCAACTATGTAGAAAAAAAATACAATAAAAGATATACAAGATTTTGATATAGAAAACTGTAGCTGGGCACAGTGGCTCATGCTTGTAATGCCAGCACTTTGGGAGGCAGAGGCAAGAAGATTGCCTGAGTCTGGGGGTCAAGACCAGCAACTTGGCAAGACCCTGTCTCTACAATAAATCAGAAATGTACTGGGTGTGGTAGCGCGCGCCTGTAGTTCCAACTACTTGGAAGGCCAAGGTGGAAGGATCACCTGAGCCCAACAAGGCTGGGGTGGCCATGAGTGTGCCACTGCACTCCAGCCTGGATGACAGAGTGAGACTCTGACTTAAAAAAAAAAACAAAAACCGTAACACATCACTGAAAGAAAAATGAAAGAAAACTAAATATTTGAGAAGATATACCATGCTGACGGACTGGAAAGCTCAACATAGTAAAATGCCAATTCTATAAAAATGGTATATTGAGCCAATGCAATCCAAGCTGGCTTTACTGACAAGCTGATTCAAAAACTTATAAGGTAATACCAAAGACCAAAAATAGCCAAATTGGCTAGGTGCAGTGGGCTCATGCCTGTAATCTCAGCACTTTGGGATGCCGAGGTGAGTGGATTGCCTGAGCCCCTGGGTTCGAGACCCACCCGGGTAACTTGGTGAGACCTTGTCTCTACAATAAATCAAAACTTAGCCCAGCATGGTAGCGTGTGCCTGGAGGTTCGGCCACTTGGAAGGCTGAGGCGAAAGGATCGCCAGAGCCCAGCAGGTAGAGGCTGCGGTGGCCGGGAGTATACCAATGCACTCTAGTCTGGGCGACAGAGTGAAACTCCAACTAAAAAAAAGAAAAAATATTTGCCAGGTATGATGGTGCACACCTGTGGTTCCAGCTACTTGGAAAGCTGAAGCAGAAGGATTGCCTGAGCCCAGTAGGTCAAGGCTGTGGTGATCGTGAGCATGCCACTGTACTCCAGAATGGGCGATAGAGTGACACTCCAACTCAAAAAAAAACACAAACACACAAAAATAGTCAAATTATAGAATATCATGCCTTATTACAAAAGGTACAGTTATCATGAGCCCGCTGTCAGCTCAAAGACAGACAAATGCAACATAATAGAGCCTAGAGACGTAGCCTTCTATGTGGACACTTGATTTGGCACTGCAGGGTGATTAAAAAATGATATTTTTCTCAATAAATGGTGCTGGGTCAACTAAATATCCATATTACAAAATAAAATTTAATTTTTTTTTTGAGTTGGAGTCTCATTCTGTCACCCAGACTGGAGTGCAGTGCCATGCTCCTAGCCACCACAGCCTCGACCTGCTGGACTCCGGTGATCCTTCCGCCTCAGTCTTCCAAGTAGCCAGAACTACAGGTGCACGCTACTATGGCCGGCTAATTTTTTAAAATTTTATTTTATTGTAGAGGCAAGGTCTCGCCAAGTTGCCTGGGTGGGTCTCAAACCCGCGGTTTCTGGCAATCCACTCGTCTCAGCCTCCCAAAGTGCTGGGATTATAGGCTGAGCCACTGAGCCCGGTCTGATTTTTTTTTTGAGTTGGAGTCTCACTCTGTCGCCCAGACTGGAGTGCAGTGGCCGCTCCTGGCCACCTCAGCCTCGACCTGCTGGTCTCCGGAGAGCCTTCTGCCTCAGCCTTCCAAGTTTTTTTTTTTGAATCAAGAGTCCCACTCTATCATCCAGACTGGAGTGTAGTGGTACACTCATGGCCACTGCAGCCTCGACCTACAGGGCTCAGGCAATCATTCTGCCTCAGTCTTCCAAGTAGCTGGGGTTATAGGTATAAGCCACCACACCCAGCTAAAATTTGATTATTACATCAACTACTAGGCATATACTTAAAAAGAACACATACAGCCAAATGTGATAGCATGTGCCTGTAGTCCTAGCTACTTGGGTGGCTGAGGTGGATGATCACTTGAGCCTAAAAGTTCAAGTCCAGCCCGGGCAAAAGGAGAGCCAGGAGTGGTGGTTCACACCTATAATCTCAGCACTTTGGGAGGCAGAGATGAGATTATATGAACCCAGGGGTTCAAGACCAGCCTGGGTAATTTGGCAAGACCTCATCTCTACAATAAATAAAAAAATTAGCCAGGCTGGGTGGTGCCTGCCTATAGTTCCAGCTACAGGAAGGCTAAGGCAGAAGGTGGAAGGTTGAGGCATAAGGATCGCCTTAGCCTAGTAGGTTGAGGCTTTAGTAACTGTGAGCATGCCACTGCACTCCAGCCTGGGTAAAAGAGTAAGACTCTGACTCAAAAAAAAAAAAGACTTTATTCAGCAGCATACAGATGAAAACATGAGGCCAGGCTCGGTGGCTCAGCCTGTAATCCTAACACTTTGGGAGGCTGAGGCGAGAGGACTTCCTGAACCCACAGGTTTGAGACCCACTCAGGTAACTTGGCGAGACCTCGTCTCTACAATAAATCAAAAATTAGCTGGGCGTGGTAGCGAGCGCCTGTAGTGCCAGCTATTTGGAAGGCTGAGGTGGAAGGATCACAGGAGCCCAGCAGGTCGAGGCTGCAGTGGCCGTGAGTGTGCCACTGCCCTCCAGCCTGGTGACAGAGTGAGATTCCAACTCAAAAAAAAAAAGAAAGAAAGAAAAGCTAGGAAATATGCACATGGAACAGAGAAATG
Organism: Carlito syrichta; assembly: GCF_000164805.1. Lineage (NCBI taxonomy): Eukaryota > Metazoa > Chordata > Mammalia > Primates > Tarsiidae > Carlito > Carlito syrichta. Next base: position 224,488 of record NW_007247366.1, read on the forward strand.
TAGCATGTGTCTGATCAGAGTTCTAAAAGGAAAGGAGAAGGGGGAAGAAGCAGTATTTAAAGAAGCAGTAGCTAGGCATGGTGGCTCATGCCTGTAATCCCAGAATTTGGGGAAGCCAAGATGGGAGGATAGCCAAGGCCAGGGGTTCAAACCAGCCTGGACAACATAATGACACCCCATCTTCTCTACAAAATAATTTTTTTTTTAGTTAGACTTGGTGGCACACGTCTATAGTCCCAGATACTCAGGAAGCAGAGGTGGGAGGATCTCTTGAGCCCGGGAGTTCGAGGCCACAGAGTTGTATGATCGTGCCACTTATTCCAGCCTGGGCAACAGAGCAAGACTCCACTCAAATTAAAACAAAAAAAGCAATGGCAGAGAATTGTCCATACCTGATGAGAGGCACTAAATCACAGATTCAAGAAATTTAACAAATCCATAGCAGCATAAATAAAAATAAATCCATATCTACATACAACACAGTATAACTGAATAATACCAAATACAAGAAAAAAAAAATCTTAAAAAACAATCAGAAAGGGAAAAAAAAAAAGGATTTTTGGGTTTTTTTGAGTCAGGGTTTTACGCTATTGCACCAGGCTAGAGTGCAGTGGCCCAATCATGGCTCACAGCAGCCTCGACCTTCTGGGCTCAGGTGATCCTTCCGCCTCAGCCTTCTAAGTAGCTGGAACCAGGTGTGAACCACCATACCCAGTCAGATCTCGAATTTCTAATCTCAAACAATCCTCCCACCTCAGCCTTTCAAAGTGCTAGGATTACAGTCATGAGTCACGGCGTCACCCAGGATTTCTTTTAAATGAGAAACAAACTAGTCAGAACAGTGGCTCATGTCTGTAATCCCAGCACTCTGGGAGATGGAGGTGAGAAGGATTGCCTGAGTCCAGGGGTTTGAGAACATCCTGGGTAACTTGGCAAGACCTCATCTCTATAGTAAATCAAAAAATCAGCTGGGTGTGGTGGCACACGCCTGTGGTTCCAGGTACTTGGAAGGCTGAGGCAGAAGGATTACCTGAGCCCAACAGGATGAGGTGTGGGTGGCTGTGAGCACGACACTGCACTATAGCCTGGGCAACAGTGAGACTCCAACTCCAAAAAAAAAAAGATGAGGAACAAACTGACTGTTGAGCAGATGTCTCAACAGAAATAATAGAAGCTAGGAGACAGTGGAATGGTACCTTCAACATGCTAAGAAAAAATAACCATCAACCTAAATTCTATGCTCAGATAAAATATTATTTTAGAAGGAGTAATTTACCATATTAACAGAATAAAAACAGAAAAGTCATATGATCATCTCTACAGATGCACAAAAAGCATTTGATAAAATTTAACATCCATTTGTGATTAAAACTAGAAATAGCAGAAGACTTCCTCAACTTGATAAAGAGCATCAATGAAAGAGCAACAGCTAATATCATCCTACTAGTCAAAGACTGAATGCTTCCCCCCCATACTAGAAATAAGACAGAGGTGTCTGCTTTCATCACTTCTACCCAACATTGTACTAGAGGGTCTAGCCAGTGCAATAAGGCAAGAAAAAAGAACAGAGACACACAGAACAGAAAAGAAGTAAACAGCATGAGAAAAATATGGAGTACAAACAAACCAAAACAACACAGGAAGTAAAAAAGACAGAAATGCAGAACAAGAGAAACAAATAGAAAGCACAAGATAAAATGGCAATTATAATCCCAGAATAGACCAGGCTTGGTGACTCAGCCTATAATTCCAGCACTTTGGGAGGCCGAGGGTTCGAGTCTGTGGGTTCGAGACCAGCCCTGCAACTTGGCAAGACCTTGTCTCCACAATAAATAAAAAAATTAGTCAGGCATGGTAGCACGCACGTGCCTGTAGTTCTGGCTACTTGGAATGCTGAGGTGAAAGGATCACTGGAGCCCAGCAGGTTGATGCTGGGGTGACCATAGGCGTGCCACTGTACTCCAGCCTGGGTGACGGAGTGAGACTCTACCTTAAAAAAAAAAAAAAAAAAATCCTGCTGGGCTCAGTGATTCAGCCTGTAATCCCACGCTTTGGGAAGCTGAGGTGAGTGGATTGCTTGAGACTGCGGGTTCGAGACCCACCTGGGCAACTTGGCGAGACCTCATCTCTACAATAAATCAAAAATTAGCTGGCGTGGTAGCGTGCGCTGTAGTTCTGGCTACTTGGAAGGCTGAGGCAGAAGGATCACTGGAGCCCAGCAGGTTGAGGCTGCAGTGGCTGGGAGCCTGCCACTGCACTCCAGTCTGGGCAACAGAGTAAGACTCCAACTCAAAAAAAAAAATTCCAGAATATCAGTAACTACATTAATTTTAAATGGAACAAATACTCCTACTTTAAGAAAAATTACCACAATGAAGTGCGGTATAGTGGCTCACACCTGTAATCTCAATACTTTGGGAGGCAGAGGTGAGAGGATTGCCTGAGCCCAGGGTTTGAGACCAGCCTGAGCAACATGGCAGGACCTTGTCTCTACAATAAATAAAAAAATTAGCCCAATGTGGTGGCCTGCATCTGAAGTTCCAGCTACTTGGAAGACTGAGGCAGAAGGATCACCTGAGCCCAATAGGTCAAGGCTACAGTGGCTGTGAGTGTGCCACTGCACTCCACATGGTGGTACGCACCTGTGGTTCTAGCAACTTGGAAGGCTGTGGCCAAAGAATCACCTGAGCTCAGTAGGTCAAGGCTGCAGTGGCCATGAGTGTGCACTCCAGCCTGGGTGACAGAGTGACACTCCAACCCAAAAAAAAAAAAATTACTGCAATGAATTTTTTAAAAGACATTTGTAAAAGATAAGGTTGCCAAAAGTATGAAAGTGAAAGGGTAGAAGACAACCTGTCGGAAACTCTGAGGCTTGGCTGGCGAGTGTGCAGTCCAGAGCAGTACTCCCAAGAACACTTGGAAGTCCTTAGTTGGTAACTGTGCATATCTATCACCCAGGAACTCCACTCCCACGTATATTTCCAAGAAAGTCTTATGCAGCTCCATAAAGAGAAGCAGGAGAAGCCGGGCTCAGTGGCTCAGCCTGTAATCCCGCTCCTTTGGGAGGCTGAGGTGAGTGGATTGCCTAAGTCCGCAGGTTCGAGACCCGCCTGGGCAACTTGGCAAGACCTCATCTCTACAATAAATCAAAAATTAGCTGGGCATGGTAGCACATGCCTGTAGTTCTAGCTACTTGGAAGGCTGAGGCGGAAGGATCGCCGGAGCTCAGCAGGTCGAGGCTGCAGTGGCCGGGAGCAGCCACTGCACTCTAGCCTGGGTGACAGAGTGAGACTCCAACTCAAAAAAAAAAAAAGAGAAGCAGGAGAACGCATATGAGAATGCCACTGAAGCTATCTATCATGGCAACAATTTTGGATTCACACCACGGAAAAGGACATGCAATGGTGAGCACAGGCCAGAAGTGTCACAGTCACGTGGACGGGTATTACAAACACTACACTGAATGCAAAAGGTGGGTTCACTGTAATCCAAAACGGTGACCACAAAACAAGACTTTGTAAGAACATAATCAATCAAAAGGATCCACCTTAAACACAGCAGACTGGTTGCCTATGGGGTGGGAAGGAAATGGAACAGTAATGAGAGATAAAAGTAAATATATAAGCTGGGCATGGTGGCACATGTCTGCTACTCAGGACGCTAGGTGGGAGGATCACTTGACTCCAGAAGTTCAACACTAGCCTGGTTAATATGGCAAGAGCTCATCTCTACAGAAAAATACATAAAATTAAAATTTTTTTTTTTTTGAGCTGGAGTCTCACTCTGTTGCCCAGAATGGAGTGCAGTGGCACGCTCCTGGCCACTACAGCCTCAACCTGCTGGGCTCTGGCGATCCTTTCGCCTCAGGCTTCCGAGTAGCCGGAATTACAGGCACCGCTACCATGCCCGGCTGATTTTTTTATTTATTGTAGAGATGAGGTCTCGCCAAGTTGCCCAGGCAGGTCTCAAACCCGCAGGCTCAGGCAATCCACTCACCACAGCCTCCCAAAGCGCGGGATTACAGGCTGAGCCATCAAGCCCGGCTAAAATTAAAATTTAAAACATAAATAAAATAAATAAGATAGTAGGTGGTCGGTCTCGCCCAGATCAGTGATGACCACCTCAACCCTCTAAATCTGGTGCCAAACACAAAGGAAACACAGAATGTGTCAAACACAGACACACGCAGGAGCCTGGAACCTTGGTCCCAGTCCACTGAACACCCAAAACGCAGGGTAAAGGTGCACAGCCCCCACTGGGGCACCTGCCCATGCATTGTACCCTCCAGGGCTCACAAGAGAGTGCCTGCACAAAGCATATCCCCCCAGGTGCATGCACATACCGTGGGGTACGCTCATGTCCAGGTGCTCCACATGTTGGTACAGGTACACACCCAGGGGTAAGCCACAGGGCCAGCTGAGAACACAGACCCCTGAGAAATCTGCTCAGCCCAGGGCTGGGTGAGCCGAAATCCTCGAGGGTAAAAGGGAAACAGACAAGGGACTAACTGAGCAGATGTGGGGTATATAGCCTAGAAGAGGGGCTCCCCAAATCCCCTCTGGTCCAATGTTCCAGCCACCATCACAAGAGGGCTGAAGAGCCAGAAGGGCAGGGCTATTTATCTTCCATGCACTTTTCTGCTAGGCACAGATTCAGGCCACCTACCCTGTGACTCACCTGGCCTCAGGCACAGCACAGTTTTCCCCACTCCATTCCATTTTCTTCTGTATGTCAGAGCAGCAGTATTGGTTGTTACAGGTACCACAGCAGAAAACCGGACAGAACTCGGGGTTGAATCCAGGGGAAGTCACACACATCTCACCATGGGCTGGAACAGAGACACGTACCTGTTCACCTACGGCCCTCAGCCTCAGTCATGCCCCAGCCCACACAGCACTTGTCCCAGCACAGCCACCACACACAAACACACTGGGCTGTCTCCTAGCCATCCCAGTCCTGGCCACCTCTCACCCTCTGGTCACAGCTCCTCCCAGCCTTGTCCTATCCTCTGGGCAGAGCTGCCCCAACTGGGCTCCCTCTCCCCCTTGCCAGTCCACAGGTCTTCTGACAGGAAAGTCAACTTTCTAAGTGTAAGTCTGACTGGGCCACTCCCAGCTCTCAGACCATCCCGAGTTCTCATTTCTTCAGGATCAAGGCCAGGGTCTTAGAAGCAGCGTCTAGACTGCAATTACCCCAGCTTTCTAGCCTGCCCACATTCTTGCCTGTTTCCCATCCACCACCTTTCAACTCTATATCCTTCAAGGCCTTACTCCAGGCCACCTCCTCCAGAAGTCGCACAGCTGAACCGAACACCCCAACTATCTGCTAGAGACCAACTATCTGCACTGGACTGTCCTGTTCCCTTTTCTATTTTCTTTTTTTGAGTGGGAGTCTCACTCTGTCACCCAGGCTGAAATGCATGGCACACTGCTCACCACCACTGCAGCCTTGACCTGCTGGGCTCAGGCAATCTTTCTGCCTCAGCCTTCCAAGTAGCTGGAACTCCAGGCACATGCTACCATGCCCAGTTGATTCTTTGTAAAGACAAGGTCTTGCCAAGTTGCCCAGGCTGGTCTTGAACCTCTGAGCTCAGGCAATCCTCTTGCCTTGGCCTCCCAAAGTACTGGGATTACAGGTTTGAGCCACTGCGCCCAGCCAACTGTCCAGTCTGTCCAGTTCTTCATCCTCATTCCCTCTCCCCATCACTCAGTCACAGCAGCCTCAGCCCCTGCTGGACATCACAACTTCAGGGGCCCAGCCCTCTCAGACCTGATGGCAGGGTGACTCCTGATCAATTCAGTCATACCCACCACACAAATGTCCATAAAGCACTTAGCCCTGGGCTGGGCCTGCTGCTGCAAGCAGGAAATGTTTGTGTCTTCTGTGGCCATGGCTCCAAGGCAGTGGCACAGTCTGAGCCATCACAAGGCTCTCAGCCACAGAGTTGGGATCTAATGACATCCTTATAAGCCTCAATATACAAGGTCTTGCTGAGGGGACCTGGCTAATGACAAATGTGGAAAATGACCCAGGGCTTTGGGTGACCAGGTTTACAAACCTCCAGGGAGCTACTACAGTCAAATGTTCCCATGTTTCCTTAGGCTACATTAACAGAGACCTAGCACCCATAAGCAGGAGGGGACATTACTGGATTCTGCCAGGGCAGACTCCAAACGGACACCTGGGCCGGGTGCAGTGGCTCAATCTGTATTTTCAGAACTTTGTGAGGCCCAGGCAAGAGGATTGCCTGAGTTTTGGGGTTTGAGACCAGCCTGGAAAACTTGGTGAGACCTCCTCTCTACAATAAATCACAAAAACTAGCTGGGCGCGGTGGCCTGCATCTGTAGTTCCAGCTACTTGCAAGGCTGAGGTGGGAGGATCACCTAAGCCCAGTGGGTCAAGGCTGCAGTGGCCATAAGCGTGCCACTGCACTCCAGCCTGGGCAACAAGAGTGAGACTCCAACTCAAAAAAAAAAAACAAAAAACCCAAATGGAACAGCTAATCCCGCAAGGCCTCCATGAGTACATTAGGATGAAGGCAAGTCTGATGATTATCCCTGAGGTGTACCTATGTGGGCCTGAAAACAGTCCCAGCACAGCACATGGACTCTAGAGCCCCAGTCTGGCCAGTGTATCGCCCCCCCCTGGGGCTGTCAGTGGAACTTGGCCCAAAGAGGGACACAGAATGACCTCCTTGAGAAGAGGTAGCTTTGCAGGAGGCAGCACTATGTTCTCGGCAGCTCCAGGCAGAACCCTGCTCTGGGCAAAGCCGCAGAGGATGAGACCATCAACAAGCCCCAGCTTGGCCGGCCATGCATCATCAGCACGGCCTTATGCAGCTGCGTGGCTCAGATGAGCCCACTTGAAAGGAGAGTCTTTACAGAACAGCTCCTGCCCAGCCCAAGCCTCTGAACTGGGGCAGAAGACACACACCGGTGAGTCTATTTAGGCCAAAAGTCCATGGCACAAATGCTCTCTGACCCCCACACCTGACTGAACCCCCATACCCTCCTACAGGCTCACTCCAGGACTCCCTGTTCTCATTTTCCCACCCCTGGCCCTCCAGATTCATCCTAGCTCCCAGGAAATAAAGTCTTTCTTCCCTACCCCAAAGGGGTCTTTGGCTTCCCATGGCTAGGCAGGAGGCCAATCCAATTCCACCCCTAAAAGGCCCCAGCCTGCCCTCCAGAGTCAGTGAATCATCAGTCTACAACCAACACGCAGAGTGTCTCCTCCACCCCAGAGTTCAGCCTCAGCGCCCAGCTCTCCAGGAACACTGGGACCATTGGAGGCTTTGGTGTGGGCTCCCAGCCAGTAAACAGAGGCTGAGAGGGAAGGCCTCCGATTGAGGGGCCAGGCCTTTCTGCTGCCACAGCCCCGGGCTAAAGCCAGGCAGGGAATTGTACCCCAGCCTCTGGGGACCCAATCGCCTGGGACATCGGCGGGGGGGCAAGCCCTCCCCATCGTCCCAGGACACACAAAGGTGGCAGCTGCCTGGGGTCTGGGCTGTGTCCGTTCAGGCAGGCATGAGTGCTGGGGTGGAGGAAAGGTCCGTCGTCCTGCGGGTTCGCAGACGGCCTCGGGCTTTTAGGGGTCGGTGGGGGGCGCTGTGGGTCTGGTGTCGCCTGGCTTGCGAGAAGTATCAGTCTGGTCCCGGGCAGGACGAACCGCCCCCCACTCCCAGGCTCACCACCCGGAGGCGGCGGTAGCAGCAGCAGCAGCAACAGGATCCGCGGCGCGGGGACCGGCGCAGCCATGGCTAGGCGAGCAGGCGGACAGGCCGACGGACCGACGGACGGAAGCACCGAGTCGAGGTGCTGCCGCAGCCTCAGCGACCCGCGCGGCCGCCCCACTCCCGTGCCCCGCCCTGCCCTGGCGGTTCCCGGAACCCCCGCCCGGGAGGAGGAGGAGGGCAGAAGGAGGGGGAGAGGGGAAGTAGAGGAGGAGGGGAGGTAGGGAAGCGGACACCCCTCCTAGGCTCGGGGCCAGCTCCGCGCCCGGTGTCTGCGCGAAAACTTGGGACTCGTTTCCGGGACACGGGCAGGCACCAGGAGACGCACCGAGGTGACTCCTGGATACTTTGGGGGCGGGGGCAGTCCCCAAGCCTTGGGGCCCGGAGGGGGTCCCAGCAGGAACCTGCCTTCTAACACTTGAGCACCTACTGTGTAGCTGGGAGGCCAGCCAAAGCCCTTTCCTCCCCGCGGGTTCCTCTCTTGCCCCGCGGGCCCTCGCTTGCCCGAGGGCTACCTGAGGACCAGGAGAGATGGTGCCAGATCGTGCCCAGCGCAGGTCTTGGAACTCAGTAGGCACCCTACAAATACCGTTTCCCTTCAGGAAGCCCAGTCCCAAGAATTCACAGGAACCCAGCTCTGAGTACACGCCATCCCCTCCTCTTCAGGCTGACACCCATCCCCGTGGTGATCCTGGCCCCCAAGCCCAGGCAGGTTTACGCTCTCCCAACCCCCCTACCTCCACTCAGTGGACCTAGACCGAGGGTAGGAACTGGCAGCTACCAGGACACATACTGGGCCGATTCCTGGCACAAGGCTAACAGGCTGCCACTGTCCCCTCACTGTGGGGCAGGGGTACGGACAGAACCAGGATGTCTCACCTGCCCCACCTTGCACCTGGAAGAATCAGAACGTTGTACTCAAGGCAGAAAAATGTGAAATGTCACACTAACAGGGCACCTGAGCCAATGTATGCTCCCTGTGTGCCACCACATCTTTCTCACCTGGGTGTAGGGGCATTGCTGTGGACAAGGAGAGAAACCCAAAAGGACAACCTGGGAGGTCCCCAACAGTTTCCCAGCCTAGGATATTAGAATGGGGAGAGGAAGGCCCGGGTCTCAAAGAAGCCCCCTTCATCACCTGGCCAAGAAGGACTTAAGTCTTAACATGCTCAGCACACATACATGGTGGCGGGGGGTCCAGTTGCCACCAGGCCAGGTTCTAGTAACCCTTCCCACCCTGCTCCTGCAGGCCTGGGAATGGAAAGGGCTCCCACAGATGCTAGGTCCAGGTGCTGCACTAATCCTAGGGCCTCCCCAATCTACTTACAGCTCTGTAAACAGCACTTTTGTTAAACTCTCTTCAAATATGAATGACTCTTTTTTTTGAGTTGGAGTCTCACTCTTGCCCAGGCTGGAGTGTAGTGGCACGCTCATGGCCACTGCAGCCTTGACCTGCTGAGCTCAGGCAATCCTTCTGCCTCAGCCTTCCAAGTAGCTGGAACTATAGGCATGCACCACCACACCTGGCTAATTTTTTTTTTTTTTTAATTGGAGTCTCACTCTGTCGCCCAGACTGGAGTGCAGTGGCTGCTCCCGGCCACCGCAGCCTCCATCTGCTAGGCTCCGGCAATCCTTCCGCCTCAGCCTTCCAAGTAGCTGGAATTACAGGCGCGCGCTACCCACACCCAGCTAATTTTTTGATTTATTGTAGAGATGAGGTCTCACCAAGTTGCCCAGGTGGGTCTCGAACCCACGGGCTCAGGCAATTCACTCATCTCAGCCTCCCAAAGCGCTGGGATTACAGGCTGAGCCACTGAGCCCGGCTTAATTTTTTGATTTATTATAGAGATGAAGTCTTGCCAATTTGCCAGACTGGTCTTGAACTCATAAGCTTAGGCAATCCTCTCACCTCAGCCTCCCAAAGTGCTGGGATTATAGGCGTGAGCCACCATGCATGGCCAAGAATGACTGTTTTCTATTGGGGCCTTGGTTACAATGTAGGTGGGAACTCTGCTTGGGTCTGTTGGGCCAAAGTAATGCTCAGTAATACTCAGAAAGTCCCATGCCCAACAGGGTGTGGGTGATCAGGTACAGATGGACCCATCAGCCCAGGACTGATCGCAGGGTGAGAGTGGTGAGTGCTAACATAGAGCGCTGCTTGAGGGCTCTTGCCACATCTCTTCACCCAGCACCTGGGCCCCTTTCCTCCATATCAGAAGGTAATCAAGCCAGATACTCTCTTTTCCAGCTTTCTTTGCTCTAGGACAAGGACTTTTGGCCTAGGCCCAGCCAATAAGATGTACCCTCCCTGGAGTCTGATGGGGATTTGGATGATCAGCTTTCATGAGAGGCTGTAGCAGCAGCATGTATCTGGGTTGTATGAGTTACAACATCCCCAGCTTGCCCAGGGTGGCAGCAGCAGTGACATGCTCACTAGGCCAAAGGAGAACTGTGATTTGGGCTGGAGATGCTGCTGCTTGGACTTGGAGCCTTGCTCTCCAGCCCTCTTGGAGAGGGTTACACAGTTCCTTTTCATAAACTGTGTTTTTGATTAAGTTGGTCAGAGCCAGTGTCCTCCAACTGATAGATAAGTTCTCGCCCCGGAGTGGTAGCAGGTGCCCAGGGAAATGAGGGTATGTCTGGAGTGGTCACCTGCCTGGCTGGAGCTAAAGGCAGTGGAAATTCAGCTTGGATGAAAAAAAGGGCTCTGGTGACCCGTGGCAGACAGAGGGGACAGAGCTAGTTAAGTCCTCACTGTGGTGTGGTATAGTAAAAAAATAATTTTCCAGGCTGGGCCTGGTGGCTCACACCTGTAATCCAGCACTTTGGAAAGCAGAGATGAGAGGATTGCCTAAGCTCAGGGGTTTGAGACCAGCCTGGGCGACATGGCAAGACTTCATTTCTACAATAAATCAAAAAATTAGCCAGGTGTGATGGCACATGCCTGTAGTTTCAGCTACATGGAAGGCTGAGGTGGGAGGATTACCTGGACCTAGCAGGTCAAGACTGTGGTGGCCGTGAGCATGCCACTGCACTCCAGCAGCCTGGGTGACAAAGTGATATTCTGGCTCAAAAATAATACTAATAATTTTCCAGCCTTAGTTCCCTATTCCTGGCACAAAGCTCCCAAAACACTTGGAATTTACTTTCTTATGCAAATGAGATGACTCCCTGCAAAGGGCCACTAGATCACTTTAGGATGTAGGCTGATCTCCAGAAAGACCAAACCTGGATAAAATGGAGGGTTGGAGCTTTTAGTTCCATCCTCCAACCTCCAGGGAAGGGAGAGAGGCTAGAGACTTAGTTTAATCACCAATAGTCAATGACTTAGTCAATAAAAACCCTTAAACATGCTGGGTGCGGTGGTTCATGCCTGTAATCCTAGTACTTTGGGAGGACGAGATGAGTGAATTGCCTGAGCCTGCAGGGGCGAGACCTCATCTCTACAATAAAATTAAAAATTAGCCGGGCATGGTAGTGCGCGCCTG
>NW_007247366.1:235951-245264 GCF_000164805.1 Carlito syrichta
CCACTGCACTCCGGTCTGGGCGACAGAGTGAGACTCTAACTCAAAAAAAAAAAAAAAAAATATTCAAACTCTTCCTCAAAAAGTGCTGAGGAGGTCAGGTGTTCACCCAAGTAAATCAGTGCCCAGAGATAGGTTGAGGACCCTGAACTGACCCCCAAGCTTAGCTTCCAAGAGGAAGCTAGTCGAAGCTGATAGCAACCTAAATCCTGCATAGCTGCCTCTCCCTCGATCCCTGTGATGACACAGCTGGGAAAGGCAAAGCCATAGCTGTTGGCCATCCCAAACCACCCAGAAGCAGCCCAGCCACAGCCACCCTCTGCCCTGACACTGACAGAAGCACAGGTGGGCTACTCACCCATCTTGTCTATGGAAGAGCACCCACCTCCCAACAGCCAGCTCAGGGCAGGAATGAGGGACAATCCGGTGGCATTCTGAGGCATGGGAAAGTGAAAATCCTGCCCCTTGTCTCCTCCACCTTCCCTACTCCTGACATGGGCGACAAAGAAAATACCAGAGAACTAGCCAACATGCCCCTACCCCCACAGCTTCATGCAGCCCATCCATCCTTGACCAGCTCCTGACCCCTTCCCCTAGGATGCCAACATTTGGAACCCACATTTCCATGGACTTCAGAATCTTTCCCTTACCAGTGCTCCACTCCAGATTCCTCTGTCCCTCTGCCTTCTGCCTCTTGCCCAGTACCCAGAGTCAGCCCGGAGAAAACTCGGGCCCTGTCCCTGCCCGCAATACAATTCCTCTCCAGTGAGGGGTGAGTGAGGGGGTAGGAGCTGAACCCAAGAGTCAGCTCCTACCTACAAGGAAGACCACAACACGGGACATCTGCAAAGCAGGCCAGACAGAACACCTCACAAATGGAGAACTAGCTACATGATATAGTTTGGATAGTTTTCCTCTCTAAATTTGAAAGATGGTTCCAGTGTTGGAGGTAGGGCCTGTGGGAGGTGATTGGATCATGAATGGCTTGGTGCCCTCCTGGCTCTAGTTCACAGGAGAGCTGGTTGTTTAAAAGAGCTCAGCGCTTCCTTTTCTCTCTTTCTCCCCACCTTTCCTCACCATGAGACACACTCCACCTTTGCCTTCTACCATGATTGTAAGCTGCCTGAAGCCCCACCCGAAACAGATGCTAGTGCCATGTAGAACCGCAAGCCAAAATAATACTTTTCTCTTTTCTTTCTTTCTATTTTTTTTCTTTGAGTTGAAGTCTCACTCTGTTGCCCAGGCTGGAGTGCAGTGGCATGCTCATGGCACCGCAGCCTCAACCTGCTGGGCTCAGGCTATCCTTCCGCCTCAGTCTTCCAAGTAGCTGGAACTACAGGCATGCACCATCATAATTTTTCTTGATTTATTGTAGAGATGAAGTCTCACCAAGATACCCATGCTGGTCTCGATCCCTTGGCCTCAGGCAATTCTCTTGCCTCTGCTACTTTTTTCTTTTCTTTTTTTTTTTTTGAGTTGGAGTCTCACTGTCACCCAGACTGGAGTGCTCCCGGCCACCGCAGCCTCTACCTGCTGGGGCTCCAGCGATCCTTCTGCCTCAGCCTTCCAAGTAACTGGAACTACAGGTGCGCGCTACCACGCCCGGCTGATTTTTTTGATTTGTTGTAGAGATGAGGTCTCGCCTGCCCAGGTGGGTCACAAACCCACGGGCTCAGGCAATCCACTCACTTCAGCCTCCCAAAGGCGCGGGATTACAGGCTGAGCCACCAAGCCCGGCCTGCTACTTTTTTCTTTATAAATTACCCAGCTTCAGCTATTCCTTTTATAGCAACAGAAAATGAACAAATACATTGCAAAATACAACCTTAAATAATTATTTTCTTAAAAAGCATTTATTGCAAAGAATGCTGGACACAGTGCTTTGTGTGGCTGTGATCCAATACCATCTATCCAGGGAAATTACAAGAACATTGGCAACATGGGCATGTTGGCCAGCACAGCTGGAACCTGGCAGCCAACTGCCCATGCCGAGACCACTCCAGGGTAGAGGCTTTGGGGGCTGCCCCTACCCAGGCCCTGACCCCTAGAATTTCCCTCCCCCAGTCCTTGTAACGTATCTAGTCTAGCAGCTCCTGACTACCTTCTGCACACAAAGAGGGAAGGCCTCAGTGGTATTGCCTCAGGTGGTATCCAGATGTACATGCCCTATTGCTGACTAAAGGAACCTGCTATGGCTAACAAGTGAGTGTCCAGGTGATAAAACTCACCAAGACTCTGAGACACATGAAGCAAAGGCTGCAGTCCCCATGTCCCAAAGGCAGTGTCATGGTCCTCTGGCCCCAGGTCTAAAGGGCTTGGGGCTTTGACAGGAGGTGAGTCTAGAAGGAGGATCCTGCCCAAGGTATGCCTTGGACATCCCTCCTCAGAGCAGCATGCAAGGAAGAGATACTACCAGCCAAGGCCAGGGACACTAATTTCTCTCAGGGGTAGGTGACATGGGCAGGCTGCAAAGTCCTAGGGGGCTGGAAAAGGTGGGCTGCTCTGCCAGGCACAGGTCAGGAAGGTTACGGGTCCAAAGTGGGCTTGGTATCCAGAGGCCTGGCTTCACCAGACCTCACCTGTGAGCACCTGACTACAGGTCCAGACACTTTCTTACCCAGCCCCACAACTTGCTGGCCAGTCTGTTTGCCAGCTAGAAAATGTAGCTGGAAGCCACTGCTCAGACTTCCTCTCTGGGCCCAAAAGAACTCAGGGGTATGACAGATACCTGACTTCAGGAGGCCACTTTCACCAGGCTTACATGCACAGGATTCAAAAGCTATGGCATAGCTCGGAAAATCCTCCCTTGCCCAGGGGCTGCCTCTGGATTCTGTCTTCTCCCTTCCTCAGGCCCACAGATAGAGATCAACCAACACCAGAGCAGGCTTTTCAGGACCACAACAAGTTTTTCTGAATCACTTAGGGCGTATGCATGTCTCTGCCACCAGTGTACATTCCTGTGTGGACACAGGCAGCAACAGGTAAGAGGCCACCTCCTATCCGGCTACAAGTTTGCACAGCCAGGGAAGGGGAGCAGGGACAGCAGCCTGTCCCTAGAGCACTTCGGTGAGTGCACCAGGAAAGTAACTTGTACAACTGCCCTTGTCTTTAGGTGGCTTCACTGTGAGAACAGTTGGGAAAGGGGGCGCCCTTGGCCACCAGCTCCCCAAAGTATTCCAGTGTATGCACAACTGGAGAGTGGTGACCACAAATGCTCCCCTCCCCACGTTTCTGTACATCACAATGTGCTGAAGTGAGCATGTTGCTTTTATGAGTGCCCACAAAAATGGGTGACATGGATACAGGGCCACAGACACAGCCCAGGAGGCGTTTGCTGCTCTTTAGTTCCAGATGGGGAAGGGCTCTCTCTCCCTCTCACTGAAGGCAGCAGAAGTTCAGGGTCTCATACAGATCTGGCTCAGGAAGTAGCCAGAGACAGGACAGTAGAGGCCCTTCACAGGGTCCCAGGTCCATCCAAGGCAGTGGGGTCACAGTGAGAACATCACAGCAAGTACTTGACGCCTTTTTTTTTTTTTGAGTCAGAGTCTCATTCTATCATCCAGGCTGGAGTGCAGTGGCACACTCATGGCTAATGCAGCCTCGACCTGCTGGGCTCAAGTGATCCTTCTGCCTTAGCCTTCCTAGTAGCTGGAAGTACAGGCGCACACCACCACACCCAGCTAATTTTTTGATTTGTTGTAGATATGAGATCTTGCCATGTTGCTCAGGCTGGTCTTGGACTCCTGGACTCAGGCAATCCTCTTACCTCCGCCTCCCAAAGTGCTGGGATTACAGGCGCATGAGCCACTGTGCCCAGCCAGCACTTGCCATTTCACATTTAGGGTTTCACACTTCACAAAGCCAACCAATCTGGTGAGAGGAAACACCTAAGAACTGCAATAGAAGAACCTGGTGCTGGGCAACCTCTCAGCAGCCTGTGAAGATGCAATCTGGCCCAGTGATTCTTAGCAGCAGATCAGGAACCACGTAAACCTTGTCACTGTCAACAAAGAGGCAGGTGGGCTGGGGAAGGGGCTCTGGGTGCCATTAGTCACAAGTAGCTTCAAGAATGGTCCTGCATGGTGACTGTCACATGAACGGGGGCCTGGGATGACCTCGTCTGCAGAGATCAGCACCTGCCCAGGGGTCATGGTACATGAGACATAGTCACTGGTGAGCAGGGACTGTGACGAGGGCTTCCTCTGGAGGTCTCGAGATGTCTACATTCTGTACAAACAAAACAAAACACAGAACACTCATCCTGTGGCAGGAATAGATGGGATAACTGCTGTCTGTTTCCTCATTGCTGTGGCCCATCTAGGTTCATATTCTTACCTCAGAAGCCTTGGCCTCAGGACTCTAGACCCTAAACTTCCCTAAGACACAGGTCAAGAGCTTTGTGCTATACAGAGTGGACAGAAAATGGAATAAAGTGGGGGAGGAGGATGCTACCCTATTCTCTCCTCCATTGAAAACAGGCCAGGCAGTACCCACAGCAAGGATGCCCCACATCCTGTCTCAGGGCTGGGTCAGCTGGGGAGAGATCCCAGGCTTGGGGCTTTCATCCTCATAAGTGAGGCAGAGAAGGGGTTCAGCCTCTGAGAGTGCCTCCTTCCTGGCTCAAAGTGTTGGCAGACAGGTGTCAGATGTAGTTCCAAAAGCTTATTGACATCTCGTAGTCTGCAGCCTGATTGTCCCCTCAGGACTGGGGCAGAGGGACTCCTGTAGTTCCTGAAGTCCTCTGCCGCAGATGGTTCCCACCAAGCCACAGAGCCTAGATCCACCCTTGGCCTGCTGAGCTCAAGATGTCTCAGGCCTTAGGAATAGAAGACTTCTCTCAGCTCTATGAGGCTGTCCTATGTGACCTCTGATTCTGGTGGCCCATCCTCGCAACTGTAGACCCTCAGAACCATCACCTGCAGGAGCAATCACCAATGACCTGGGCTACAGCCCTGTGCAATATGACATGCCCGGATCTTCAGGGAGGGAGACATAGCCTCCATGGCCCACATTTTGGGCTCATAGGACTGGCCACTGGAATTGCAGGGGCAAGTACAAGTCTCACTGTGGGGCAGGTTTCCTGTGAGGGCCCCTTGCCCACCACAATCCACCCCCAAGGATGGGCCAGGAGACCCCGGGATCCTGTTTACCTGAAAGAGAACCATCTAGGAACCAATGACTAGTAGAAGTTTGCCTCTCAGTAGCACCCATTCAAAAGTGAGCAGAGTGACTGTCAGCATATCAAGGTCATGGGCCGGTGGGGTCACCCCCAAAGGCTGCCAACCCAGGGGCCTCTCTCACCATCACCCTGTCGGTGCTGGGGCCCAATATCATCTTGGTTTTCCTCAGCACAAAGGATATCTGTTAGGACATGCCTTCCCCTGTGGTCTGTGGTACCAGATTAGGCTTGGGCTAAACTCAGCCAAGAAATGCATAGACTCTCAGAGCAAAGGGAAAGAGTCCTGCATGATGATTGGTCCTGATTGGGGCAGCAGCCTTGGAAAAGAGTAGAACACATCCATACATCTGTGAGGTTCAAGGTCAAGGGGCTGCAGGTAAGCAGGGCCAGCCGGCGGGTTGGGCCAGGTATCTTAGTCCAGGCCAAGGCCTTCACTCCTAGCAGAGACCCAGGGCCCAAGCAGATCCCATCATGGATGGCAATAGGCATAACTGAGGTCTCAGGAACCTTCTTGGTTCAGTAGACTCCAGGAACTAGGACTAGGGGTCCCAGAAGGGTAGGCCCTCCCTTGGCCTCAGTGGGAAAATAAACCAGCATTGTGGAGGGTGCCTACATGGGCATTGAGAGGGTTGTGGGCAACACTTTGAGGAGCTTCTACCTTCAACAAGGCACTTAGGGAACATGGTAGGGGGCGGGGTGAACCAGTCCTCAGGAGTAAGTTCTCTGTCCTGTGCTGAGAGCCCTTCAGCATGTGCATGGCCCTGCCAGAGGGAGCTTGGAAAGGTCCTCAACAAAACACGATACTATTTTAATTTTGAAAGGTGCTAGAGTTAGAAAAGATGCTCATGAGGCCTGGGCTAGGGTGAGAATCCTCACCTGCCCTCTGAAAGTTTCCAGGCTCTTTCTCTTCTCCTTGGCTCAGACCTCCATGGGACTGCTGGGAACCACATGGCTCCTGAAGTCCTGGGAGCCCAACCATTCTCCTGCTCAGGCACTTCCTAGACTGGTGGTCCAGCTTCAGGAATTTCCCCATCTCCAAGGCAGATGGCCTTGAGAAGGACACATGCAGGACCCCACCCAGAGCCGAGGCTCAACCCTGATGATAGGACAACAGGCTTAGCACAAGGCTCAAGCTCCCTCTGGCAGGTGCTGCAGCTGGGTCTGACATATGCAATGTCTGGACACCCCCCTGGGAACATGTCCGCCACCCAGCAGTGACCCCATTGCTACCTGAGGCCTGTCCCGGTGCGTGTTCACAGCTGCCACATTCAGGAATATGGACTCCACTTTACAACCTGCCAAAAGGAAGATATAAATCCATCCTCCCTCCTCAAAGGAAGCTGGAGCCACCGAGGACAGAAACTTCTCTCAAGAGGAGGCTGGGTGTGTGGAATGGAGCAGCCATCTCAGCCTCACTCTAGTCCTTCCACTTTAGGCAGCTCTGGGAAGCCCCAAGAGGAAGAACGAGACACCCTGTCAGATCCATGCTCGTCCAGGTGTGACTGCCCACACAGGGCCACATTGAGGCCCCGAGCTGCCTAACTTGGGATGGAGGGAGGTCAGGGGAACAGTAGCCCTAAGCTGTCACTTACTTTCAGTTTTCAGGGTCCCCAAACTCCCCACACCCAACTCTGCCACACAAGGCCCAATCAACCTCGGGCCAGGTGCTCACAGCAATGGGGGACAAGAGGATTATCACACATCAAAATGACATGAGCTGCCACTGAGTTTCACAGTCACTCCCCCAAGAACACCTATATGAAAAGTGAGGAGCTACAACCCTAGAGATGAGGAAGTCGCCTAAGTTCTCTATGGATACAGCAAGAGGCAAGGGTGGAACTCAAACACCAAAATATTTTAAGGTCCAGGCCCTAGGAAAAATCAGTTTTGGAAAAATCAGTAGAAAAGTGCCTCTTGCAGGTGGGTAATGGTTAAGGAAAGATCACTGGGGAGGTTTCCGGGGCCACATACTTTTTTTTTTTTACAACAAAAGCAAATTGGAAAAGGTAGTGGATACATGGGTTCTTAATGTGACTTTCAAGGAATCTGCAGAAAATCATGGACCCTGCAGAAATCCAAAGTCATGGCAACCCAGGGTCAATGTGTAGGAAGCTTCCTTACCATAAGCCACAGGGGTCAGCTTCAGGACTGTGTGCAGCGGACACTTGAGGTAGGGCAGCTGTTCTGTAGACACAGAAGGGGAGGGCTGGCATGCCAGGTATGCCCAAGTGACACTCCCCCATCTCTTTATACTCACACACAACCCCCACCTCCCCAGGGGTAAGGCCCACACCTGCCGCCTTGTCAAGGAAGTAAGCCAGGAGGCAGCGCATTACGGCTTGGTGGCAGATGACTAGCACATTCTCTTGTCTCTCCAGCTCCATGATGACAGGCTCCAGTCGCTGGACCAGGTCCTCGTAGGACTGCGAGGACAAGCACAGAAGGGGTCCCTCAGGACTGATTCTGGGGGAGGGATGGACAGATCCTGAGCAATGGGTCACTTTCCTATACTTGGAGTTTGTCACCATTCTGGGAAGTTGTGGCTAGACACCTTCCAAGTCTAACTCGTGAGGGCATAGGAGTGGGTAGCTAGCCCTACAGGGCTGCCATGGTGAGAAGGAAGCTCGGGGTGGATATGTGGACAGCTGGGCCAGGGGGTAGGGTAGGACTGAGAGAGCAGTGCTAGGCTTCAGGCTTGCAACCCAGGGGCCACCTCCATGCCTACCCATGGGTCTCTGCTATGGGATCAAAGTGTTGGCAACTATGACTGGCAGAAAAGACACTGCCCCACCCTGGAACTTCCTGGGGCATGACTCTTCAGAAACACCTGAGGTCTCTAGTAACTATTCTCAAAGTCTCCCTGCCCTGTGTCCTCCCCATCCATGTACACCTTAGAACTTTGCAGGTCCTCAGGCTAACCTCAGTCAGTAAGGGCTAGAGATTTTCACCAGCACATACTAGGCCTAAACCCTGGGGGTGTTTCATCCCTCTGTGCACAATGAGTTGTCATTTAAAAAAAAAAAAATGGCCTCAAACAGTTGGAACTGAATTTGACCCAAGCTCTAATCAGGAAACAATACAACACATTGATTTTTTTTTTTTTTTTTTTTTTTGAGTTGGAGTCTCACTCTGTTCGCCCAGACTGGAGTGCAGTGGCCGCTCCCGGCCACCACAACCTCGACCTGCTGGGCTCCGGCGATCCTTCCGCCTCAGCCTTCCAAGTAGCCAGAATTAAGGCATGTGCTACCACGCCCGGCTGATTTTTTGATTTATTGTAGAGATGAGGTCTTGCTGCCAAGGCGGGTCTCGAACCCGTGGGCTCAGGCAATCCACTCACCTCAGCCTCACAAAGGCGCGGGATTACAGGTTGAGCCACCGAGCCCGGTTGACACATTGATTTATGCTCACCCCTGGTAGTTCTGGGGAAATTCTAAATCAATACTTTTGGTAAATTTAGGCCGGGCAAGATGGTTCACCCCTATAAAGGCGGTTCACTCCTATAAACCTAGTACTTTGGGAGGCTGAGATGGAAGGATCACTTGAGGCCAGGAGTTCAAGGCCAAACTGGGCAACATAGTGAGAACTCATCTCTAAAAATAATTTTAAAAACTATTAGCCAGGCATGGTTGTAGTCCCAGTTACTAGGAGGCTGAAGTGGGAGAATCCCTTGAGATTACAGTGAGCGATGATTGTGCCACTGCACTCCAGCCTAGGTGACAGAGCAAAAAGTGAAATTCTATCTCTAAAAAAAGACAAAAAGAATTCTTTTGGTAACTTTAATTTTCCAACCAATTTTTTTCTCTGTATTTTTAAATTTGAGCAGCGAGCTGTTTTGTTTCTGTTTGCTGTTACCTAGGTTAGTTGCAATCTGAACTTGACCTCCCAGTATGTGAGGAAAAATTAATATTACTGAGAGTGATATTATCCTGAAGACAGCATAGTATAGGGGCCTGTAAGCCTGGCATCTTGGTAGGGGTTTCTAGATATGTGCATGTGAGTATACACACACATCTGTCTATGGGGGTTTATTTATTTATTTATTTAGATTTGGGGTCTCTGTCGCTTAGGTTAATTTTTTTATTATTTTATTTTATTTTATTTTTTTGAGTTGGAGTCTCACTCTGTCGCCCAGGCTGG
>NW_007247366.1:245284-248471 GCF_000164805.1 Carlito syrichta
AATCCACTCACCTCGGCCTCCCAAAGCGTGGGATTATAGGCTGAGCCACCGAGCCCGGCCTATTTTTTATATTTATTTATTTTTTGAGTTGGAGTCTCACTCTGTTACCCAGACTGGAGTGCAGTGGCTGCTCCCGGCCACTACAGCTTCGGCCTGCTGTGCTCCGGCAATCCTTCCACCTCAGCCTTCCAAGTAGCTGGAACTACAGGTGTGCGCTACCACACCCGGCTATTTTTTTTTATTTATTGTAGAGATGAGGTCTCACCAAGTTGCCCAGGCGGGTCTCGAACCCTTGGGCTCAGGCAATCCACTCACCTCAGCCTCCCAAAGTGCAGGATTATAGGCTGAGCCACCGAACCCGGCTAATTTTTTTATTTTTTGTAGAGATGAGGTCTCACTATGTTGCTTAGGCTGGTCTGGAACACCTAGGCTCCAGTGATCCTCCTACCTTGGCCTCCCAAAGCACTGGGACTACAGAAGTGAGCAACTGGGCCCAGCCATGGGGGTATTTTTATTTATTTATTTTTTTTTAGTTAGAGTTTCACTCTGTCGCCCAGACGGGAGTGCGGTGGCCGCTCCCGGCCACTGCAGCCTCGACCTGCTGGGCTCCAGCGATCCTTCTGCCTCAGCCTTCCGAGTAGCCAGAATTACAGGCACGCCTGGTTAATTTTTTGATTTATTGTAGAGATGAGGTCTCGCTGCCCAGGCGGGTCTCGAACCCGCAGGCTCAGGCAATCCCCTCACCTCAGCCTCCCAAAGGCAGATTACAGGCTGAGCCACCGAGCCCGGCTGGGGGTATTTTTATTTGGCCACTGCTCCAGGCCACCTTCTAGAAGTAGAAGGAGATGCCTGAATCAAAGGTGGGCCCCCAGTTTCTGACCTGGGGCCTAGGCTGACCAGGGAGCCTATCTCAGGGAAGGAGCTAAGCACAGGGGGCTTGTGGTAACCACAACTCGTCTGTGGAAGGTGTCCCCAGGTCTGGAACCAGGGTAGTGTCTGCAGCCACAGAAAGGACAAGATGGGATCACACTGTGATGAGGGGAAGCATCCAGAGGAAGGGGGAAGGCCCAGGGCAAAGACATGAGCGAGCTAAGGCACAAGTCTCAGGCCTCGCCTGGTGCCCCCAATTTCTCAGCCACTTGAGCACCCTGGAAAGGGTTGGCAATTCCCCAGGAAAGAAGCTGAACTAGGAATGCCAGGTGACTACCAACTATCTATAGGTGTCCTGGGAGAGTCGAACCCGGCAGAACCAGGACCACTCGCCTCAGGCCTGACCCTTCCCAATTCTC
This sequence comes from Carlito syrichta, assembly GCF_000164805.1. Lineage (NCBI taxonomy): Eukaryota > Metazoa > Chordata > Mammalia > Primates > Tarsiidae > Carlito > Carlito syrichta. Next base: position 246,574 of record NW_007247366.1, read on the forward strand.
TACTCCTGGGTAGAGGGAAGACAAAGATGAGGAGCAGGGAGCCAACAGTCTCAGGGCTGCAGTCCTGCCCTATGAGGCACCGTCTATCCACCACCAAGGGAAGGGAATGAGGCCTGGGCCACATAGTTGCAAAGTGGTAGAGATGAAACATATCCAGGCTCACCTGCCTCTGAGGCCCCTTCTGCTATCCACGCACCCTCCACAGAGCCCCACAGACCCTCAGCCATAGGCAGTCCTCCCCGCAGGTGTCAGGAGGCTGGGACTAAGGCCCAAATCCCACCTACCTCCCCTTTGGGGTACCGGTATCGGTACTTGTCCTGGTCCCGCAGGGCGAACTCCAGTGGATAATGATCCTGAATTTCCTCATAGGTCATTTCCTCACAGACACCCTAGGGAGACACCGCAGTCATTAAACCTCTATGCAAGGCCCAGAAGACCAGTCTTGTTTGAGGAGTGGAGTGGTTAGCACCAGGCAGAGGATACCAGGCTTATGAGGCATTCCTCAGCCAAAGGACCCTCTCAGCCCAGAGCTTAGAACCTGTCTGGGGAGAGCAGGTCCTCCAGGAACATTGAGCATGAGGCAGCTTCTTGTATGTAAAAATCTACCTGAAAATTCTTGGACAAGACCCATCCATCCATCACCCATCCATTCAGTTTATGACATAAAAACAGGTTCAGAAATGCTAACTGAAAGAAGGCACCTATAGAAACCTAGAATAGTGAATCTCACACCTATAATCCCAGCACTTTGGGAGGCCGAGGTGAGAGGATTGCCTGAGCCCACAGGTGTGAGACCAACCTGGGCAACTTGGTAAGACTTCATCTCTACAATAAAAATTTAAAAAATTAGCTGATGTGGTGGTGCATGCCTGTAGTTCCAGTTACTTGGAAGGCTGAAGTGGAAGGATCACTTGAGCCCAGCAGGTCAAGACTGCAGTGGCCGTGAGCATGCCGCTACACTCCAGCTTGGGTGACAGACTGAGACTCCAACTCAAAAAATAAAGAAACCTCAAATAAAGTTAGTCTAGCATAGTCTTTTTTGTCTCAGCATAACCATTTTTTGCTCAGACTTTGCCTCTGACACGCTTTGTGAAGGGTACAGGAAACAGCCAGAGTGGTGGCTCCCAAAATGGCGCTGAACATGGTAAAACCACACTAGACAACAAAGGCCCTAGGTTCCGGCTTCTTATACCCACCCTGCTCCCATGCCGCTCCTCCAATAAGAACCCAGCACAGCCCCTTCCGGCCCCTGTCAGGCTAATAAATACACCCTCTCCCTGCATATATATATATCTCCCTCTCTCTCTCTCTCCGCCCCTCCATATCTCTCTCTCTCCCCGCCCCCTGCATATCTCTCTCTCCCCCCCCCTGCATCTCTCTCTCTCTCAGCCCTCTCCCTGTATCTCTCTCTCTCTCTCTTAGCCCTCTCCCTGCATATCTCTCTCTCTCTCTCTCTTGCTTTTTCTCGGTTACAGACCCTCTCTGTAACAGCCCCTTTAATAAATCTCTTGGTGCCGGCCAGGTGTTCTGTTGTTTTAAGTCATCTACTTTGTGTTACTTTGTTATGGCAGCCCTAGGAAACTGATACACATTATGGTAACAGGAAGTGAAAAGCTGCTGTAATAAAAACTAAAATTGTGGAAGTGGTTATAGAATTGGGTAACTAAGCCGGGCTCGGTGGCTCAGGCTGTAATCCTGCGCCTTTGGGAGGCTGAGGTGTGTGGATCGCCTGAGCCCGCGGGTTCGAGACCCGCCTGGGCAGGCAAGACCTCATCTCTACAATAAATAAAAAAAAATTAGCCGGACGTAGTGGTGCGTGCCTGTAATTCCGGCTACTTGGAAGGCTGAGGCGGAAGGATCGCCGGAGCCCAGCAGGTCAAGGTTGTGGTGGCCGGGAG
>NW_007247366.1:248491-249176 GCF_000164805.1 Carlito syrichta
AAAAAAAAAAAAAAAAGAATTGCGTAACTGATGTAGGCTGAGAGAATTTTGTGGTGCATAACAAAAAGCCTAGATTGTCTTGAAGAGACTGCTGGTGGAAATATAGACATTAAAGATGATTCCGGTGAAAGCTTGGGAGGAAGCGAAGAGGATGGTAGAAAAAGCTTCTATCATCTTAAAAGAGCACACATATTGGCAGGCACTGTAGCTCATGCCTGTAAACCTGGCTACTTGGGAGGCTGAGGAGGGAACACTGCTTGAACCCAGGAGTTTGAGGTTACAGTGAACTATGCACTGATCACACCACTGCATTCCAGCCTGGACAACAGAACAAGACTTTTTTTTTTCTGAGTTGGAGTCTCACTCTGTCGCCCAGGCTGGAGTGCAGTGGCACGTTCATGGCTACCGCAGCCTCGACCTGTTGAGCTCAGGTGATCCTTTTGTCTCAGCCTTCCAAGTAGCTGGAACTATAGGTGCGTGCTACCATGCCTGGCTAATTTTTCTTGATTTATTGTAGAGATGAGGTCTTGCCAAGTTACCCAGGCTAGTCTTGAACCCCTGGGCTCAGGCAATTCTCTCACCTCAACCTCCCAAAGTGCTGGGATTACAGCAGAGCAAGATTTTGTTTGTAAACACACACACACACACACACACACACACACACACACACACACACACACACACA
>NW_007247366.1:249406-253647 GCF_000164805.1 Carlito syrichta
GGGTTCGAGACCTGCCTGGGTAACTTGACGAGACCTCATCTCTACAATAAATCAAAAATTAGCTGGGCGTGGTAGTGCGCACCTGTAGATCCAGCTACTTGGAAGGCTGAGGCGCAAGGATTACCGGAGCCCAGCAGGTCGAGGCTGCGGTGGCCGGGAGCGGCCATTGCACTTCAGTCTGGGTTACAGAGTGAGACTCAAACTCAAAAGAAAAGAAAAGAAAAGAAAAGAAATATGAATGTTGAAGGTACCTCTGTGAGACCTCAGAAGGAAATGAAGTACATGTTACTGCATACTAGAAAAAAGGTGGCAGCAAACTTGGCTGAATTGTGTTCTAGGATTGGATGGCTACAATAAAAAAGACTGATAATAATAAGTGTTGACAAGAATGTGAAGAAATCAGAATGTCACATGCTACAGGTGGGAATATAAAATGGTACAGGCCACTTTGGAAAACAGTCTGACAGTTTCTCAAAGGGTTGAACAAAGAGTCACCATATGATGCAGCAATTCTACTCCTAGGCATATAGCAAGGAGAAATAAAAACATATATCTACATAAAAACTTGTATAGGAGGCTGGGAAAGGTGGCTCATGCCTGTAATCCTAGCACTTTGGGAGATCAAAGCGGGAAGATTGCCTGAGTACAGGAGCTTGAGACCAAGCTGGGGAACATGGCGAGAACTCGTTTCTAAAAAATAAAAAATTGCCGGGCTCGGTGGCTCAGCCTGTAATCCTGCGCCTTTGGGAGGCTGAGGTGAATGGATTGCCTGAGCCCGCGGGTTTTGAGACCCACCTGGGCAGCGAGACCTCATCTCTACAATAAATCAAAAAATCAGCCGAGCGTGGTAGCGCATGCCTGTAATTCTGGCTACTCGGAAGTCTGAGGCAGAAGGATCGCCGGAGCCCAGCAGGTCGAGGCTGCGGTGGCCGGGAGTGGCCACTGCACTCCAGTCTGGGTGACAGAGTGAGACTTCAACTCAAAAAAAATAAAAATAAAAATAAAAATTTAAAATTAGCCAGGCATGGTGGTGCATGCCTATAGTCCCAGCTACTTGGAAGGCTGAGGTGGAAGGATTGCCTGAGCCCAGCAGGCTGAATCTGCAGTAGTCGTGACTGCCACTGCACTCCATCCTGGGCAACAGAGTGAGACTCGAGTGACTCAAACAAACAAACAAACAAACAAACAAATAAACAAACATGAATGCTCATAGCAGCATTATCCATAATAGCTCAAAAGTGTCAACAACTCAAATACCCATCAACTGATGAATAAGTGAATATTATGTGGCAGATCCATACAATAGAATGGTATTTGGCAATATGGAGGAATGAAATATTGCCATAAGCTACACAGAAGAACCCTGAAAACATAATGCTAAATCAAAGGAGCCAGGCACAAAAGGCTACACATGTTACACATTCCATTTACAAAAATGCCGAAATTGGCAAATCTATAGACACAAAATAGACTAGTGGTAGCCTAAGGCTGAGGAAAGGCTTCGGAGGAAATGGGAAATGACTGAGAATGAGTATGGGGTTTCTTTTTGCGATGATGCAATGTTCTAAAACTGATTGCAGTAATGGTTGCACAACTCTGTGAGTATGCTGAAAACCAGTGAACTATATACTTTTTCTTTCATTTTTTTTTTTTTTGAGTTGAAGTCTCACTCTGTCACCCAGACTGGAGTGCCGTGGCACACTCACAGCTACCGCAGTCTCCACCTGCTGACCTCAGTTGATCCTTCCACTTCAGCTTTCCAAGTAACTGGAACTACAGGCATGTGCCACCACACCTGGCTAACTTTTTGATTTATTGTAGAGATGAGGTCTCGCTGCTCAGGTGGGTCTCGAACCCTCAGGCTCAGGCAGTCCACTCACCTCAGCCTCCCAGAGGCGCGGGATTACAGGCTGAGCCACTGAGCCCGGCTTCTTTTTTCTTTTTAAGTTGGAATCTTACTCTATTGCCCAGACTGGAGTACAGTGGCACCCTCACAGCCATCGCAGCCTTGACCTACTGGGCTCAGGTAATCCTTCTGCCTCAGCCTTCCAAGTACAAGGAAATTTAGGTACGCCCAGCTAATTTTTTAATTTATTGTAGAGAAAAGGTCTCACCAAGTTGCCTAGGCTGGTCCTGAACCTATGGGCTCAGGCAAGCCTCTTACCTCCTCCTCGCAAAGTGCTGGGATTACGGGCATGAGCTACCACACCTGGCATTAATGTATTTTAGTTGTTCCACTTTGTATGCATCCTGCTTGAGAATGTCTCTGAAAAGCTTTAGGGTAATGACAACTGGACTAAAACATTGCCTACCTCCAAAATCACAAAAAAGATAATTTCCATATCAAAAAACTGGAAAAAAAAGAAAAAACTGGAAGGTATTAACACCAAGATTAAAAATATCAATGATGATGGTAATTAACGTAAATGGTTTTAGACCTCTCAATGAAAAAAAGCTCTCAGGCTAAAAACAAACCAAATACATGCTCTTTATTCTAAAGAAAATATCACTAAAAGTAAAAGGGAGGAAATAGAGTGGCATGGTGGCTCACACCTGTAATCCCAGCACTTTGGGAGGCCGAGGAAGGAAGATTGCTTGAGCCCAGGAGTTTGAGACCAGCCAAGGCAACACAGCAAGACCTCATCTCTACAAAAAAATTAAAAAATTAGACAGATGTAGTGGCATGCATCTGTAGTCCCAACTACTCAGGAGACTGAGGCTAGAGGATTGCATGAGCCCAGGAGGTCAAGGATGTGGTGAGCCATGATCGTGCTACTGCACTCCATTCTGGATGACAGAGTGAGACTCTGACTCGAGAGAATGAATGAATAAATGAATAAACAAATACATCAATAAATGGAGGAAATATAACAAAAAATATAGACGAAAAAACAGGGATGGCAAATCAAGACCACAACGAGATACTATCTCTTACCCATTAGGATGGCTACTATAAAAAATACAGAAAAGAGGCCGGGTGCGGTGGCCCAAGCCTGTCATCCCAGCACTTTGGGAGGCCAAGGTGAGGGGATTGTCTGAATCCATGGGTTCAAGAACAGCCTGGGCAACTTGTATTTATTGTAGACCCCATTTTACAATAAATAAATAAATAAGTAAGTAAATAAATAAATAAATAATCAGCCGGGTATAGTAGCGCACACCTGTAGTTTTGGCTACATGAAAGGCTGAGGCGGAAGGATCGCCTGAGCCCAGCAGGTTGACGCTGGGGTGGCTGTGAGCGTGCAACTGCACTCCAGCCTCGGCAATGGGGTGAGACTCCAACTCAAAAAAAAAAAAAGAAAAAGAATTGAACTGAAAGCAGAGTCTGAGAGAGACACCTGTATACCCATGTTCATAGCAGCATTATTCACAATAGCTAAAAGGTGGAAGCAAACCAGGTGTCCATTGACAGATGAATGGATAAGCAAAACGTGACATGTATGTACAATGAAATCTCATTCTGCTTAAACAGGAAGGAAATTCTTACATAAGCTACTACATGGATGAACCTTGAGGACACTGCTAAGTGAAGCAAACCAGTTGCAAAAAGACAAATACAACATATACATCGTTCCATTTATGGGGTGGTGAAGGAAACAGGGATGTAAGTTGGCAAAACCCTTATGTCCTAAAAATACACAAGTTTGACAAGGTCCTTGTGTTTCTGGCCTGTCTCCAACAGGAGCTTGACCAGTGTTTTCTTCTCTCCATGTTTGCCCCTGGGAATGTTGATTTAGTACAATTCAGGCAGTGTGACCTCTAGTCTGCGGAGGCTGGATGTAGCCTGCTTCGATAATAACTTTACTCAGAACTTCAAAGAACACAGATGTTAATGGTTTTGCTTTGACTTACAGAAAACAAAGACACTGGTGCTATAGTAAGCTTGCCAGGGAAAGTCCTGAACATTAATGTTTTCCCAGCCAATGCCAGCATTAAAATATCTCTTGTTTTTGTAGCTTGCTCTATATAAGAAAACATGCTGTAAGAATAAGCTTGCTCTCACCTATTGAGGTGAGAGACCTCCCAATCCCACTGTTCTTTGTCTTTCTTTTCTAATTTCCTCCCCCTGCCTCAGGCCCTGCTCTACGGAGGCTGGACCTCCAAAAGGTGGGATGCCCAGAAAACAGGATTTATTTATTAAAAAATTGTATATTTAGGCTGGGCGTATAATCACAGCATTTTGGGAGGCTGAGAGGATTGCCTGAGCTCACAGGTTCAAGTCCACCTTGGACAATTTGGCG
>NW_007247366.1:253884-256534 GCF_000164805.1 Carlito syrichta
GAAATCAAGGCCGGGCTCAGTGGCTCAGCCTGTAATCCTGCACTTTGGGAGGCCGAGGTGAGTGAATTACCTGAGCCTGCGGGTTCGAGACCTCATCTCTACAATAAATAAAAAATAAAAAATTAGCCGGGTGTGGTAGCGTGCACCTGTAGTTCCAGCTACTCGGAAGGTTGAGGCGGAAGGATCGCTGGAACCCAGCAGATCGAGGCTGTGGTGGCTGGGAGCGGCCACTGCACTCTGGGCGACAGAGTGAGACTCCAACTCAAAAAAAAAAAAAAAAAGAAATAAAAAAATCAGCTAGGCGTGGTGGTGCACACCTGTAGTTCCAGCTACCTGGAAGGCTGAGGTGGAAGGATCACCTGAACACAGCAGATTGAAGCTGCAGTGGCTGTGAACATAGTGGCTGTCCACCATGCTCTAAAGTGTTAACTTTCGAAGAGTGTGCGTGTCTGAGACTTAGCATCCCAACACGCTCCTAGCAGGGCCCCAAATGGCTCCAAATGAGGACATTCAGAATATAGTCCCAGGATCCTGATGTTTGTCTTCCTGGAAGGCAGAAGGCGGATGACAGCAGTGAGAACCACAGTTCCTGCTGTACTCACACCCATGTCACCCCAAGCCCCAGGACAGTTCCACAGGACACAGAATTCTCCCAGTGTTACAGGGAGGACTAGGATTTCTTTTATAGGCAGTATCCTTTCATTTGGGGTATAAAAACCTGTTTGTAGTTTTATCACTTTTATGCCTTTTATTGGGGTTTGAGAGTTGTGTTTCTCTCTCTCTCTCATCTCTTTCTCCCTCTCCCTCTCCCTCTCTCTGTAGGTGAACTACTATCTGGGCCCTTCTAGAAGATGGATGGAGTCTGCTCAGAACTAAGCCTCTGTTTTCCAGCACCAGCCCCTTCAAATCAGAGCTTCGTTTAAAAGGGAAACTACAGCTGGTGGCTCACTCAGTCTGTAATCCCAGCACCGTGGGAAGCCGAGGCGAGAACAGCCTGGGCAATAAATAAAAAAATTAGCAGGGCGTGGTGGTGTGTGCCTGTAGTTCCAGCTACTTGGAAGGCTGAGGCAGAAGGATCGCCTGAGCCCAGCAGGTCGACACCGGGGTGGCCGTGAGCGTGCCACTGCCCTCCTGCCTGGGCGACAGAGTGAGACTCCAACTCAGAAAAAAATTGTATATTTATTCTTACATGTTTAAACTTCAGTCATCTTCAAAGCACTCTCTGATGCAATACATCTATCAAGATGCTTTTTTCACTGCTCAAAACAGTTTCTGAACTCATCGATTTTGATGCCTTGTAGTGCTTCTGCAGTTTTTTGTTTCACCTCTTCCACACTGGCAAAATGTTTTCCTTTGAGGACTTTTTTTTAACCAGGGAAACAACAACAAAAAAGTGGCTGTGGTATGATTGGATGAATAGGGAGGGTGAGGCACAGAAGCAATGCCATTTTTGGTAAAAAAACTGAACACTCAGCACGGTGTGGGCAAATACATTGTCACGATGGAAGAACCGGCCACCTGTTTGCCACAACTCAGGAAGTTTCTTTCACAAATCGTGACACAACTTTCTCCAAACTTCCAGATAAAAACTCTGGTTGACTGTTTGATCCAGAGGAACAAATTCTGAGGGTACTACAAGGGGACTGACCTCCAAAAAGATAATTCTGGTTTTTGGGGGTCCCCCTTGTATATGATGTACAAAAAAGTAGTCAAAGTCATAAAAACAGAAAGTGGATGCCTGGGACTGGGAGGAAAAGCAAATAGAGAGTTATTGTTGAGGATTAAACCTGATCTTTTTTCTCTTACCCAAATGCCTAACTAGGAGGGTTGGGGAGTCACTGCCTGATAAGGACTTACCAAACAGGGCTTTATTACCTATTGTTTTCCAGCCTGATGACACGACAAAGAAGGAAATCAAATTATCTTAAGGGCCTGAAAAGTCATCTCTTGTAGATTACCAGACTCTCAGGCAGCCTTGTAAGACATCTATCTTCTCTGAAGTCAGCCACATCTTAACTTCATCTACATACCAATAAAACTAGAGTCTCGCCCTTTTCTCAGCAAAACATCTTATCTCCTGATAAGAACTACTAATACCAGTCAAGAAATCTTTAAATCAGTCTATGACCTGCAACTCTCTGCTTGGAAATGTCCCTCCGTTCTGGGTCAAACCAATGAAAATAGTACATGTATTGATTTATGGTTTCTTGTCACTTCTGTCTTCCTAAAGTGTATATAATCAAGCCACCATTCAGCCATGGTGGGCACATGTTTTCAGAATCTCCTGAGGATGGGTGAACCCGGGCTTAAGTCCTTAAGTTTGGCTCAAGAATAAACCATCTTAAAATATTTTACAGGGGTGAGGGAAGAAGTAGGGAAAATTTTTAAATATACGTATTGGTTTGACATGGTAGCACGCACCTGTAGTTCCAGCTACTCGGAAGGCTGAGGTGGAAAGATTGCCTGAAGCCAGCAGGTCATGGCTGTGGTGGCCGTGAGCATACCACTGCACTCCAGCCTGGGTGACTGGGTGAGATGCCAACTCAAAAAAAAATGTATGTATGTACGCATACACATATATACATATATACGATATGTATATATATTACAGAGTTTGGCGTCTTTTCATTAACTTTTTTTTTTTTTTTTT
>NW_007247366.1:256781-261796 GCF_000164805.1 Carlito syrichta
GAGGCGAGTGGATTGCCTGAGCCTGCGGGTTTGAGACCAGCCCAGGCAACTTGGCGAGATCTCGTCTCTACAATAAAATAAAAAATAGCCGGGCGTGGTAGCGCACGTCTGTAGTTCCGGCTACTCGGAAGGCTGAGGCGGAAGGAACGCTGGAGCCCAGAAGTTCGACGCTGGGGTGGCCATGAGCACGTCTGCCACTGCCCTCCAGTCTGGGCGAAGGAGTGAGACTCTAACTCAAAAAAAAAAAAAGATAGGGGTCTCACTATTTTGTTCAGGCTGTGCAGTGTCTACTCATAGGTGTAATCATCATGTACCATGTAGAATTCCTAGGATCAAGTGATCGCACTGCCTCAGGTGCGAAGTAGCTGGGATGACAGGCATGTACCACCACCACACTTGGCTTGAGGCCTTTTATTGTTTAATGGTTTTGTTTGTTTGTTTGAGTTAGGCTCTCACTCTGTCACTCTGGCTGTAATGCAGTGGCATGAATATGGCTCACCATAGCCTCAAACTCCTGGGTTTAAGAGATCTTCCTGCCTCAACCTCCCATGTAGTTGAGACTACAGATATTACCACTACGCCCAGCTAATTTTAAAAATTTTTTTGTAGAAATGAGGTCTTACTATGTTGTTTAGGCTGGTCTTGAACTCCTGGGCTCAAGCAATCCTCCTGCTTCAGCCTCCCAAAGTGCTGGGATTATAGGTGTGACATACCATGCCTGGCCAATGGGTCCAAAGTTTTTGTTTCACAAAATAGAAAAGAGTTCTGGGGATAGATGGCAGTGATGGTTGCATAACAATGTGAATGTACTTCTTTTTTTTTTTTTTTGAGTTGGAGTCTCACTCTGTCACCCCAGACTGGAATGCAGTGGCACGCTCCTGGCCACCGCAGCCTTGATCTGCTGGGCTCCGCTGATTCTTCCGCCTCAGCCTTCCAAGTAGCTGGAACTACAGGCATGCGCTACCACACTGGGCTAGTTTTTGATTTATTGTTGAGATGAGGTCTCGCCAAGTTGCCCAGGTGGGTCTCAAAACCATGGGCTCAGGCATTTCACTCGCCTCGATCTCCCAAACTGCTGGGATTACAGACTGAGCCACCGAGCCCGGCCGTGAATGTACAATACCACTGAAATGTACATTTAAAAATGATTAAGATGGTAAATTTTATCTTATATGTATTTTACCACAATATAAAAAAAATGGAAAACAAAAGCAAGGACAGTAATATTCAAATTAGTCAAAATATAAAGCCATGTAAAAAAACATTTCATACTGAAACAGGAACTATCTAAAATAAAAACCAAGTCATGGTGGAGAAACCGGAACCAGATTTACTCTGGCTCCAACATAAACAACTTAAAAAACGAGAATAAAATATACACAACTATTGCTAGACACTAGACCAAGCAGAGCTGTGATCCTTGAAAGAAAGGGAATAAGGGGAGCCTAAGACTGCAGCAGCTGGCTGCCCAGAGCACTCTGGGACTGCACAGCTGAACACAATGAAGAAATAAATGGAAGATACAAAAACAGAACCAGGCCGGGTACAGTGGCTCACACTTGTAAACTCAGTACTTCAGAAGGCTGAGGTGGGAGGATTACTCGAGGTTAGGAGTTTGAGAACAAACTAGCCTGGGCAATATAGTGCAATCTCATTTCTATTTATTTAATTAAAAAAATATATATAATACATTATATATATGGAATCAGGTGAATTCCTAGAGCTTAAACACCTGAAAATTTCCTGGATGGGTTTAATAAAAATGCAGAAGTAAAGATAAGTGAACTTGAAAAGAAAGCAATAGAAACTATTCAAATTAAGGCTTATAAAGAAAAAAAAAAGACAGGAAAAAAGTGAACAGAGGCTGGGCTCGATGGCTCAGCCTGTAATCCCAGCACATTGGGAGGCTGAGGCAAGTGGATTACCTGAGCCCGTGGGTTCAAGACCAGCCTGGGCAACATGGTGAGACCTCACCTCTACAATAAAAAAAAAAAAAAATTAGGTGGGCGTGGTAGCATGTGCCTGTAGTTCCAGCTACTTGGAAGGCTGAAGCAGAAGGATCACTGGAGTCCAGCAGGTCAATGCTGGGGTGGCCATGAGTGTGCCACTGCACTTTAGCCTGTGGTGACAGAGTAAGACTCCAACTCAAAAACAAACAAACAAAAATGAACAGAAGCAAAACAAAAAACAGAAGTTCAGTGACCTGTAGGATAATGTGGTCCTAACATACATATAGTTGGAGTTCAGAGTGGGGGAGGGGGTGGCAGAAAATATATCTGATGAAATGATGACCAACAATTCTTCAAATTTTATGTCAGAAACCTAGAAATTCAAAAATCTCAATTGACTCCAAGCAGGATAAACATAAAGAAAGCCATACAGGCTGGGTGGGGTGGCTCACGCCTATAATTCCAGCACTTTGGGAGGCCGAGGTGAGACAATTGCTTGAGCCCGCAGGTTCGAGACCAGCCTGGGCAACTTGGTAAGACCTCATCTCTACAATAAATTTTAAAAAATTAGTTGATTCCGGTTACTCGGAAAGCTGAGGCGGAAGGATCGCCGGAGCCTGGCAGGTCGAGGCTGCAGTGGCCACTGCATTCCAGCCTGGGCAACAGAGTGAGACTCTGATTCAAAAAAAAAGAAAAAAAAGAAGGCCATACCAAGGGACATCAGAATCAAATGGCTGAAAATAAGTGATAAAGAAAAAATATTAAAAGCAGTCAGAAAAAAATAAGACATTTTATGTACACCAGGGCAAAGATGAGAAATGCAACCTTCTCTTAGAAACACTGCAAGCTGCCTGGGTGTGGTGTCTTAAGTCTGTAATCCCAGCACTTTGGGAGGCCGAGGTGAGAGGATTGCCTGAGCTCAGGGGTTCAAGACCAGCTTGGTGAGACCTTGTCTCTACAATAAACGTAAAAAAAAAATTAAATTGGGCGTGGTAGCGTGTGCCTGTGGTTCCAGCTACTTGGAAGGCTAAGGCAGAAGGATCGCCTGAGCCCAGCAGGTCGACACCGGGGTGGCTGTGAGCGTGCCACTGCCTTCCTGCCTGAGTGACAGAGTGAAACACCAATTCAAAAAAAAAAAAAGAAACACTGCAAGCCAGAAGAGCACTTTTTTTTTTTTTTACTTATTGTAGAGATGAGGTCTCGCCAAGTTGCCCAGGAGGATCAATCCACTCACCTCAGCCTTCCAAGGCGCAGGATTACAGGCTGAGCCACCGAGCCCGACTCAGAAGAGCATTTTTAAAGAGCCAAAACAGAATGAAGGATGGGCTAGGTCACCTTATTTGTGCCTCCAGCTGCCCTGGGAGGCTGACCATTTTTGACAGCACCTACCAGGCTCCCATGACTGCTGATTTCTTGTTGAGCTAGGCCATGAGGAATCCAGCATGGGGTAGCCAAGAGGGAGGAGAGCAAGGATGAGAAGTTCATACCCAGGTCCACTCCCAAAGGGACCTCACCCAGGTCCACCCTGTTAGGATGCCTTTTCCTCACTCTCCCTGTGCCCAGGTTCCTGTGTCCTTTCCTCCCCTCTCCTTTACCCAAGGGGAGCAATGGCTCCTGTTGTTTCGAGAAAAGTATAACACAATCACTCTGTTCATATCTTTATAAACAGCGCCTTTAAACCCTCACTGAGTTTGCCTAATTCTATGTCCCACAAATTCACAAGTCATGAGCTTTAAATTACTTCATAACAAAACATCAGGCCAGGCACAGGGGCTCACGCCTATAATCCCAGCACTTTGAAAGACCAAGGAGAGAGGATTGCCTGAGCTCAGGGGTTTGAGACCAGCCTGGGCAACTGACGAGACCCCATTCCTACAATAAAAATTAGCTGGGTGTAGTGGCATGTGCCTGTAGTTCCAGCTACTTGGAAGGCTGAGGTTGAGGCTGAGGCTGAAGGATCACCTGAGCACAGCAGGTTGAGGCTGCAGTGACCATGAGCATGCCACTGTACTCCAGCCTGGGTGACAGAGTAAGACTCCAACTAAAAAAAAAAATAAATAAATAAAAGAATAAAATAGACATAGCAAAAATAGTTAGAAAGGCAAGACAAACAAACAAAGGTACTTAGCCAGTGTATCTATCATTCAGCTACAGGCATACCCCATTTTATTGTGCTTTACTTTATAGCACTTTGCAGATACTGAGTATTTTGGGGTTTTTTTTGAGTTGGAGTCTCACTCTGCCGTCCAGGCTAGAGTTCAGTGGCACGCTCACGGCCACGGCAGCCTTGACCTACTGGACTCAGGAGATTCTTCTGCCTTAGCCTTCCAAGTAGCTGGAACTACAGGAGCGTACCACCATGCCTGGCTAATCTTCTGATTTATTGTAGAGAGGAGATCTTACCAAGTTGCCCAAGCTGGTCTTGAAGCCCTAGACTCAGGCAAATCTCTCACCTCGGCCTCCCAAAGTGCTGGGATTACAGGATATTGAGGGTTTTTTTTTTTTTTTTTTACAAAATGAAGGTTTGTAGCAACCTTGTGTCTAGTAAGTCTATTGGTACCTTTTATCCCACAGCATATATTCAGTGTATGTCTGTGTCACATTTTGGTAATTCTCACAATAATCCAAAATTTTCTTTTCCTTTCCAATTCTCACAATAATCCAAAATTTCCCTTCCCTTCCCTTCCCTTCCAAGCTGGAGTCTCACTGTCAGCCAGGCTGGAGTGCAGTGGCACGCTCATGGCCACCGTAGCTTCCATCTGCTAGGCCCAGGTGATCCTTCCACCTCAGCCTTCCGAGTAGCTAGAACTACAGGTGCACACTACCACATGTGGCTTATTTTTTGATTTGTTATAGACACAAGGGCTCACCAAGTTGTCCAGACTGGTTCTGAACCCCTGAGCTCAGGCAATCATAATTTTTTAATTTAATTTAATTTAATTAATTTATTTATTTAATGAGTTGGAGTCTCACTCTGTCGCCCAGACTAGAGTGCAGTGGATGCTACTGGTCACTGCAGCCTCGACCTGCTGGGCTCCGGTGATCCTTCCACCTCAGCCTTCCAAG
>NW_007247366.1:261956-263464 GCF_000164805.1 Carlito syrichta
TAATTTTTTGATTTATTGTAGAGATGAGGTCTCACCAAGTTGTCCAGGTGGGTCTCGAACACGCGGGCTCAGACAATCCACTCACCTCAGCCTCCCAAAGCACGGAATTGCAGGCTGAGCCACTGAGCCCGGCTTTTTAAATTTTATTATAGAGATGAGGTCTCGCCAAGTTCCCCAGACTGGTCTCAAACCCCTGGGCTCAGGAAATCCTCTTGCCTCTGCCTCCCAAAGTGCTGGGATTACAGGCATGAGCCACTGTACCCAGTGGCACATCTGTTTACAGTATGGTTCATTGAATATTAAGTCCACTGCGGAGACCTACTGTTCATAAAAAAAGATTCATTTAAAAATATTACTGCTCACTGACAATATACCTAGTCACCTAAGAGCTGTGTTGGGGATATACAAGGATATTAACATTGTTTCCATGCCTGCATCCATTCTGCATCCATTCTGCAGTCCTGAATCAAGAAGTATCATCATTTAAGAAATACATCTCAAAGGCTATAGCTGCTATAAATAGTGATTCCTTGGATGGATCTGGACAAAAGTAACATGAAAACCTTCTGGAAAGGATTTAACATTCTAGATGCCATTAAGAACATTCATGATTTATGGGAAGAGGTCAAAATATCAACATTAACAGGAGTTTGGAAGAGTTGGTTCCAACCCTCAGGGATGACATTGAGGGATTCAAGAGGAAATAACTGCAGATGTGGTGGACATAGCAAGGGAACTAGAAATGGAACCTGTAGATGTGACTGAATTGCTGCAAAGCTCGTGATAAAAGTTTAATGGATGAGGAGTTCCTTCTTATGGATGAGGGAAAAAAGTGGTTTTTTGAGATGGAAACTATTCTTGGTGAAGATGTTGTAAACATTGTTGAAATGGCAACAAAGGATTTAGAATATTACATAAACTTAGTTGATAAAGCAGTGGCGGAGTTTGAGAAGATTGATTCCAATTTTGAAAGAAGTCTTACTGTGACTAAAATGTTAACAAACAGCATCGCATGGTACAGATAAATCTTTCATGAAAGGAACAGTCAATTGACATGGCAAACTACACTGTTGTCTTTTTTTTTTTTTTTTTTAGAAATTGCTACAGTCACCCCAGCTTTCAGCCACCACCATCCTTCTGATTAGTCAGCAGCTATCAACATTGAGGCAAGACCCTCCAGCGACAAAAAGATTATGACCCGCTGAAGGTTCAGATGATTGCTGGCATTTTTTGGCAATAAAGTAAGGTATGGATATTGTTTTTTGTTTGTTTGTTTTTTAGAGATGAGGTCTTGCTATGCTGTCCAGTTTGGATTTGAACTTCTGGACTCAAGCTATCCTCCTGCCTTGGCCTTCTGGGTAGTTGGGATTATAAGTGTGTGCCACTGTGCCCAGCTTTGAACATTTTTTTTTTTTTTTTTGAGTTGGAGTCTCACGCTGTCGCCCAGGCTGGAGTGCAGTGGCCACTTCCGGCCACCGCAGCCTTGACCTGCTGGGCTCCAGCGATCC
>NW_007247366.1:263578-265159 GCF_000164805.1 Carlito syrichta
CCATTCACCTCAGCCTCCCAAAGGCGCAGGATTACAGGCTGAGCCACCGAGCCCGGCTTGAACATTTTTTGAGATATAATGCTATTGCACGCTTAAGAGAGTATAGTATAATGTAAATATAACTTTTATATGTATTGAGAAACCTCAAAATTTGTGTGACTCACTTTATTGTGACATTCGCTTCATTACGGTGGCCTGGAACTGAATCCACAATATACCTGTTGATTTATGATGATCAAGTAGACACAAAAATAGGGGCACAGGTCAGGCTCAGTGGCTCACATCTATAATCCCTGTGCTTTGGGAGGCCAAGGTCGAGCCCAGGAGTTTGGGATCAGCCTAGGCAACATAGTGAGACTCTATTATTACAAAAAATAAAAAAAATTACCCAGGTGTGGTGGTATACACCTGGTAGTCCCAGCTACTTGGAAGGCTGCAGTGGGAGGGTTGCTTGAGCCCAGGAGCATGAAGCTACAGTAAGCTATGATCGTGCCACCGTACTCGTACTGTTGCCTGGGCAACAGAGTGAGGTACAGTCTTAAAAAAAATAACATAGGCTGGGTGCAGTGGCTTACGCCTATAATCCCAGTACTTTGGGAGGCCAGGGTGAGAGGATTGTCTGAGCTCACAGGTTTGAGACCAGCCTAGGCAACCTGGCGGGAGACCTCATCTTTACAATAAATAAAAAAATTAGCTGGGTGTGGTGGCACATGCCTGTAGTTCCAGCTTCTCAGAAGGCTGAGGCAGAAGGATCGCCTGAGCCCAGCAGGTTGAGACTGCGGTGGCCATGAGTGTGCCACTGCCCTCCAGCCTAGGCAACAGAGTGACATACCAACTCAAAAAAAAAAAAGATGTAGAAAATTACAATTATATGCTGGGCGCAGTGCTCATGCCTATAATCCCAGCACTTTGGGAGGCAGAGGCGAGAGGATTGCTTGAGTCCAGAGGTTTGAGACTAGCCTGGGCAACTTGGTGAGACCTCGTCTCTGCAATAAATCAAAGAATTAGCTGGGCATGGTGGTGCACATCTGTGGCTCCAGTTACTTGGAAGGTGAGGTAGAAAAATCACCTGAGCCTAGCAGGTCGAGGCTGCAGTGGATGTGAGTGTGCCATTGTACTCCAGCCTGGGAAACAGTGAGACTCTGACTCAAAAAAGAAAAGGAAAATTAAGGCCAGGTGTGGTGCCTCACACCTATAATCCCAGCACTTTGGGAGGCCAAGGTGAGAGGATTGCCTGAGTCTGTGGGTTCGGGACTAGCCTGGAGGCTGAGGCTGCAGTGGCTGTGAGCATGCCACTCATCTCTACAATAAATCAACAAATTAGCTGGGTGTGAAGGTGCGTGCTTGTAGTTCCAGCTACTTGGAATTCTGAGGTGGAAGAATTGCCTGAGCCCAGTAGGTCGAGGCTGTGGAGGCCATGAGCGTGCCACTGCACTTCAGCCTGGGCAACAGAGTGAAACTCCAAATCAAAAAAATTAAAAAAAACAGGCCAGGCTTGGTGGCTCAGCCTGTAATCCCAGCACTTTGGGAGGCCGAGGCGAGTGGATTGTCTGAGCCTGTGGGGTCGAGACCCACCTGGGC
>NW_007247366.1:265193-265696 GCF_000164805.1 Carlito syrichta
CACCTGTAGTTCCAGCTACCTGGAAGGCTGAGGCGGAAGGATTGCTGGAGCCCAGCAGGTCGAGGCTGCGGTGGCCGGGAGCGGCCACTGCACTCCAGCAAAAAAAAAAGAAATCAAAAAACAAATAAATAAAATAAAATTCCATTTTTGGCTTTTTCTTTTTCCTGTTAAGGTGAGGGTATCACTGTGCTGCTCAGGCTGGTTTCAAACTCCTGGGCTCAAGCGATCCTCCCACCTCAGCTTCCCAAGTAGCTGGGATTACAGGCGAATACCACCATACTCTAAAATTCCATTTAGTAGAGTAGAAAGAGAGAGATTCTCCCTTACTCACTTTTTTTTGTTTGTTTGTTTGTTTGAGTCGGAGTCTCACTCTGTTGCCCAGACTGCAGTGCAGTGGCCGCTCCCGGCCACCGCAGCCTTGACCTGCTGGGCTCCGGCGATCCTTTCGCCTCAGCCCTCCAAGTAGCCGGAATTACAGGCATGCACTACCACGCCCGGCTGAT
>NW_007247366.1:265754-268546 GCF_000164805.1 Carlito syrichta
GTAGAGATGAGGTCTCACTGCCCAGGTGGGTCTTGAACCCGCGGGCTCAGGCAATCCACTCACCTCAGCCTCCCAAAGGCACGGGATTACAGGCTGAGCCACCAAGCCCGGCTCTCCCTTACTAATTTTGAAGAAATACACTGCCAAGTTGTGAGAGGGCACATAGAAAAAACTATGGGTACATTCTAGGTGCTGAGAGTACCCTGGTGACAGCTAAGAATAAAAAAAACCTTGCTCCTACAACTTTGAGGAGATGAACCCTGACAACAACCATGTGAGTTTGGATGAGAATTCAAGCCTCAAATGAGACAGATGTCCTGGCCAAAACCTTGACTGCAGCCTAATAAAACCCTGAGCAGAGAATTCAGCCACACCTTGTCAGGGTCCTGACATGCAGCAACTATGAAATAAATAATAAATGTGTGTTGTTTGGGACAGGTGTGATGGCTCACACCTGTAATCCCAGCAGTTTGAGAGGCAAAGGAGAGAGGATTGCCTGAGCCCAGGGGTTCAAGAACAGCCCAGGAAACTTGATGAAATCTCATCTCTACAGTAAATGAAAAAAATTAGCTGGGTGTGATGGCACATGCCTATAGTTCCAGTTACTTGGAAGGCTGAGGCAGAAGGATCGCCTGAGGGGGCTGAGGCTGCAGTGGCTGTGAGCATGCCACTGCACTCCAGCGTGGGCAACAGAGCAAAACTCCAACTCAAAAAAATTTTTTTTTAATGTGTGTTATTTGAAGTCATTAAATTTGTGGTAATTTGTTATGAAGCAACAGAAAACTAATATAGTGAGCACACGGATATTGCTATAAAAGTTTCAACTCTACCCAATGTTTTAAACTTTTCATGATAAAATATTGGTGGGTGTTATAGTCTGAATGCTGTTGCATCCCCCACCTCATGCTGAAATCTGAACCCTCACCAGGGTCCAGCAGGTCGACACTGGGGTGGATGTGAGCCTACCTCTGCACTCCAGTCTGGGTGACTGAGTGAGACTCCAACTAAAAAAATAAAACAAAGCAAAAGAAATCTGATCCCTAGCCTTGCAGGTAGGCCTAAATGGGAGGAGTTTGGGTCCTGGGGGTGGATCTCTCATGAATAGATTAATGCCTTCCCTGGGGTAGATGGTATTAGTTTACTCCAGAGCTAGTTGTTTAAAAGAGTGATTCTCGCCGGGCTCGGTGGCTCAGCCTGTAATCCCGTGCCTTTGGGAGGCTGAGGTGAGTGGATTGCCTGAGCCCACGGTTTGAGACCTGCCTGGGCAGCGAGACCTCATCTCTACAATAAATCAAAAAATCAGCCGGGCGTGGTAGCGCATGCCTGTAATTCCAGCTACCCGGAAGGCTGAGGCAGAAGGATTGCCGGAGCCCAGCAGGTCGAGGCTGCGGTGGCCGGGAGCAGCCACTGCACTCCAGTCTGGGCGACAGAGTGAGACTCTAACTCAAAAAATAAATAAATAAATAAATTAAAGAGTGATTCTCCTGTCTCAGACTCCCAAAGTGCTAGGACTACAGGTGCAAGCCACCATGTCTGACTTTCTCTCTGGCCAAGTAAACTCTGCACAACTGGCTCCCCTTCGCCTTCTGCCATGAGTGCAAGCAGCCTGAGGCCCTCACCAGAAGCAGATGCTGGCGCCATTCTCCTTGTACAGCCTGTACAACTGTGAGCCACATCAACATCTTTTCTTTTCTTTTTAACTAAAAAAGTTGGTTTTATTAAAGAAAAGATATGGTGTAAAGGGCACAATGGGCAGTACAACACTAAGAGTGTTTGTTACCAACCTCTTTTCTTCATAAATCCAGCCTCAGGTATTCCTTTATTTATTGATTTACTTGTTTTTTTCCAACAGAGTCTCACTCTGCCCAGGCTGGAGTACAGTGGTGCCATCCCATCTCACCACAGCCTCTGTCTCCTGGGCTCAAGTGATCCTACCCACTTCAGCCTCCTGAATAGCTGGGACTACAGGTGTGCACTACCACGCCCAGCTAATTTTTGTATTTTTTTAAGAGACAAGGTCTCCTCACTATGTTGCCTAGGCTGGTCTTGAAATCCTAGGATCAAGTGATTCTCCTGCCTCAGACTCCCAAAGTGCTAGGACTACAGGTGCAAGTCACCATGCCTGGCCAGGTATTCCTTCATAGCAACATAAATGGACTCAGACAGTGGGCATAAAAGATGACTCAAGAATATATTTTTTATTTTTATTTTATTTTTATTTTTTTGAGTTGGAATCTCACTCTGTCACCCAGACTGGAGTGCAGTGGCCGCTCCCAGCCACCTCAGCCTCTACCTGCTGGGCTCCGGCGATCCTTCAGCCTCAGCCTTCCAAGTAGCTGGAACTATAGGCACATGCTACCATGCCCGACTAATTTTTTGATTTTATTGTAGAGATGAGGTCTCGTCAAGTTGCCCAGGCAGGTCTCAAACCCACGGGCTCAGGCAATCCACTCACTTCAGCCTCCCAAAGCGCGGGATTACAGGCTAAGCCACCGAGCCTGGCTAAGAATGTTTTTTAAAAATAAACCAGCTGGGCACAAGGGCTCATGCCACCATGGGAGGCTGAGGCGAGAGGATTGCCAGGGTTTCAAGATTAGCTCAGGCAACTTGGCAAGACTCTGATTCTAAATAAATAAACAAATAAACCATAGAATACATTGTATTTTATTTTAATTTTTTGAGTCGGTATCTACTCTATCACCCAGGCTGGAGTGCAGTGGCATGTTCACAGCCACTGCAGCCTCGACCTGCTGAGCTCAGGTGATCCTTCCACCTCAGTCTTCCAAGTAGGT
>NW_007247366.1:268566-270872 GCF_000164805.1 Carlito syrichta
GTGTGGAGGGGTAGTGGAGGGGTGGGTGGTGGAGGGGTGCTCACAGGAGGGAGGAATGGAGTCTGCCTGGGAAGATGGCAGGAGGCTGGAGAAGGGTTTGCTCGATGTTGGGGCCAGAGGGAGGCTGCGCAGCACGGATGTGCAGGTGGCATCCGAGGGCACATCCAGGAAGCCAGAGCCGTCCGGGAACACGGAGACCAGGCCGGCAGGACTGAGGGGCAGCGTCAGGGCCCTCCGGCCTCCCTGCCCCACAGGGACCAGTGACAGGTCCGCCTTTGCCCCAGTGGACCTCACTCCAGGAGAGCCACCGTAGCATGCGCTGGACTCCAGCAGCCCCAGGAGGTGGAGCTAAGCGTACACGTAAACAGCCGTCACGCCTGCCGGCTTCTGTGCCAGACTCTTCTAGGATGTTCTAGAATGTTCCGGCCTAGTGTTGGCAAATAAAGCTCTCTGTGATGATGGAAATGGTCTCGCTCCCCTCTGTCCAACTCGAGTCGCCGGCCATACGCGATCATCAACCACTGAAGCGAGGCTGGGACAATTAGAAACTGATTTTTAAATTTACTTATTTATTCATTTTTTGAGTTGCAGTCTCACTCTGTCACCCAGGCTGGAGTGCAGTGGCATGCTTACGGCCACTGCAGCCTCGACCTGCTGGGCTTAGGTGATACTTCTGCCTCAGCCTTCCAAGTAGCTGGAACTACAGGCACACACCACCATGCCCAGCTAATTTTTTGATCTATTGTAGAGATGAAGTCTTGTCATGTTGCCCAGGCTGGTCTCGAACCCCTGGGCTCAGGCAATCCTCACACCTCCACCTACCAAAGTGCTGAGATTATAGGCGTGAGCCATCGTACCTAGCTAAATTCAGGTTTCTAAACCCAAAAAATATAGGACCAAAAAACACAAATAAAAACCACTTGTTAATAAATGCCAAAAGAGTGGAGTATTTCCGGGGATGGAGAGTGAGATTGACAGTAGTGGGATTCTGCCAGGGGAGGAGAGGGCACACCTCATTAACAAGGTTACCTGCATAATGAACATTTGTATACTTAACCCTGAATTGTACCCCACATCTTTAAAATAAAAAATTAAAATAAATAAATAATTTTTAAAATACCAAAAGAAATCAAATTCAAGAATAATTTTTGGGGCACAGTGGCTCACGCTTATAATCTTAGCACTTTGAGAAGCTGAGGTGAGAGGATTGCCTGAGTTCACAGGAATGAGACCAGCCTGGGCAACTTGGTGAGACCTCATCTCTACAATAGATAAAAAAATTAGCTGGGCATGGTGGCATGCACCTGTAGTTCCAGCTACTTGGAAGGCTGAGGCAGAAGGATCGCCTGAGTCCAGCAGGTCAAGGCTACAGTGGTTGTGAGCTTGCCACTACACTCCAGTCAGGGTGACAGAGTGAGACTCCAACTCAAAAATAATAATTTACTACTACTACCAATTAGTTTTAGTCTAAAACTGCAGTTATTTGATATTAAGAAATAATACTTTACTATCAGTGGATTTAATGAGGTAAAAAATTACATCATCAGATGATTTAAAAAACTCTAAAAAAACAAGGACACAAATGCAATGAATAGACCTTGTTTAAATTCTGGTTCAAACAAAACAACTCTAAATAAAATTTATAAAGCAATCAAAGGATCTGAGCATAGACTAGGTATATACTTATTTATTTATTTATTTTGTAGAGACAAGGTCTCACTATGTTGGCCAGGATGGTCTTGAACTCCTGGCCTTAAGCAATCCTCCTGCCATAGCCTTCCAAAGTGCTGGGATTACAGCCATCACAGTCACCTGGCCCAGACTAGATATTTAATAACTACTTTTTAGGGTTTCAAAATGATGATATAGTTATGTTAATGAGTTAGAGTCCTTAACTTACTTTTAGAGATACATACTGAAATGAAACATTATGTCTGAATTAGATTTAAAATAACCCAATGGGGATGGGAATGCCATAGTTGAAACAAGACTGGCATAAATTGAACATTGTTGAAGTTGATATTGGATATATGGGAATTCTTTCAAATATTCTCTTTACTTTTATATATCATTGAACATTTTCTAGACGGAAGTTAAAAAACAAAACAGAGCCGGGCTCGGTGGCTCAGCCTGTAATCCCGCGCCTTTGGGAGGCTGAGGTGAGTGGATTGCCTGAGCCCGCGGGTTCGAGACCCGCCTTGGCAGGCGGGACCTCATCTCTACAATAAATCAAAAAATCAGCCGGGCGTGGTAGCGCATGCCTGTAATTCCGGCTACTTGGAAGGCTGAGGCGGAAGGATCGCTGG
>NW_007247366.1:271049-276255 GCF_000164805.1 Carlito syrichta
ACTCCAACTCAAAAAAAAAAAAAAAACCAGGAGCAGGATCAATCCACTGCTATCACCATTCCAAATATTGGAAGCCCAAGAGGCAGGCCCACTCAGTAAAGAACCAGACACGGACATTCCATTTGCCTCTCACTTCATCTTGCCAAAGCAATAATATGAAACAGAAACCCAAGGTGTGTCAACTGCGAAGGCAAAACTGCCTTCCTCATTCCTACTTCAGAGGATATGACAGCTCACAAGAAATCCAAGAGAATTTGCTGAAAATTACTAGCTTAAAAGATACCAGACACAGTTCCCCATGCTCACCTGCCCCCCCATACTTTGCAATCTCAAAGTCTCCTGAACCCCTATGCACCCTCTTTCTGCCAACCCTGCCTTGTCAGCTTACATGTGGTTCAAGTCTCCTTCAACTCTGAGCCCCTTTTCTTCCCACTTACTTCCCCACCTACTCCCACTGGGATCCGGCTCCACCAGGCTCATGCCAAGAACCCCAGTAACACTGTTATAACATCCCAGTGGTCAGTTTGGAGCCTGGCCTCATTTCCCTACCCTGTAGCATCTTGCCTACTGACCACTGCGCCTCCTCTCTGCCTCGACTTCTATGACTCCCACCCACTGTGTTTCTCTTCCACCTCACTGGACACCCGTCTGTAGCCTCCTCCACAGACCCTTAAGTGCTGGGGCTCCCAGAGTTTTGTCCTGGGCCCAACTTCTCCACCCTCCACCACCTCATCCATTCCACAGTTTCAAGTACGGTGTCTGTTGGGGGATGCTTAAGCCTCAACACTCCTCAGAGATCAGTTTCACTCTGGGCATCTGCTGTTGCACAGTTCCCAGAAACTTCTTCCTTTCATTCCGTACATATTTACCGAGTACCTACCATGTGGGAACAAAGCAGACGTGGTTCCTGCCCTCGTGTGAGCTTCACTCCTTCCTTGCCCCAGAACCCACTCCAGTGGCTGGAAACCTGCAGTGCTTCTCTTTTTAATCCCACAGGTTCAGCCAGAATCTCCATCAGAATCTTTTTTTTTTTTTGAGTCGGAGTCTCACTCTGTTACCCAGGCTGGAGTGTAGTGGCATGCTCCCAGCCACCTCAGCCTCGACCTGCTTGGCTCAGGTGATCCTTCCACCTCAGCCTTCCAAGTAACTGGAACTACAGGCACGTACCACCATGCCCTAATTTTTTGATTTATTTTTTATTTATTGTAGAGATGAGGTCTCGCCAAGTTGCCCAGGGTGGTCTCAAACCCATGGGCTCAGGCAATCCTCTCATCTTGACCTTCCAAAGTGCTGGGATTATAAGCATGAGCATCCAGAATCTTGAGCCCCAGAACCTACTCTAGTTTTTGGCAGACCATGGGCTCACAGAAATATGTGATACATAAACAAAGAAACATCCCTCAGACCCATCGACTCTCTGTCCCTGCTACCACCCAAAAGTTTCTAAGGCTATCACCTTGCCAGGATGCTGCAAGTACCCCCCAAACAGTCTCCGTTCTTCAGCTGGTCTCCCACCTCACCCCAACAAAACCATTCTTGGCACCAGCTAGTCATCAGGGGTGGTCTTTCAAAGATTCAGATCTGATCCTATTAGGGGCATCTGCTTCAGGCAATGGTAGGCTAGCTTGTTTCAGAACAAAAGTCCAGAAACAGCAACTCAAAAGCCAGGCAGAGCCAGGTGTGGTGGTTCACACCTGTAAACTCAACATTTTGGGAGGCAGAGCAAGAGGATTGCCTGATCCCAGGGGTTTGAAGTCATCCTGGACAACTTGGCAAGACCTCGTCCCTACAATAAATTAAAAAATATTAGCCAGGCATGATGGTACACACCTATAGTTCCAGCTTCTTAGAAGGCTGAGGTGGAAGGATCGCCTGAGCCCAGCAGGTTGAGGCCACAGTAGCTGTGAAAATGCCATTGCACTCTAGCCTGGGCAATAGAGTGAGACTGACTCAAAAAAAAGAAAGAAAGAAAAGAAAAGAAAAAGAAAAGCCAAGCAGAAAAATTTTTAACTCTTTAACTTTGTAACAGAGTTATAAAAGCAGAGAGAACTCAAGGGGCCAAGATGCTGGAACAAAGTAAACCTCTAAGAAGTGAACTCAATATATGGTGTCACTTTATCTTTTGAGGTTTTGCCAGTTCAAAAGTGCCAGCTGGGCCAGGCACAGTGGCACACTCCTGTAATCTGAGCACTTTGGGAGGCCAAGACAGGAGGATAGCTTGAGCCCAGGAGGTCAAGAGTAGCCTGGGCAACATAGTGAGACCTCGTCTCTACAACAAATCAATCAAGTAGCCAGGTGTGGTGGTATACCCCTGTAGTCCCAGCTACCCTGGAGGTTGAGGTGGAAGGATCGCCTGAGCCCAGCAGGTTGATGCTCGGTGGCCATGTGTGTGTGCCACTGCACTCTAGGCTGAGTGACAGAGTGAGACTCCAACTCCAAAAAAAAAAGTAAGTAAACAAGAAAAGATGAGTTAACTGGGGAAAGGATGAGATTGAAGCTTTTATCAGAACATCAAAATGAATTCTGGCTTGCTTAGTTAAATGGAAAAGTAATCAAAAACCAATGAAGAAAATTAAGGACAAAATTTTCCCTGACCCTCAACACTGTCATCACCAATGCCAGGAGACATGGGCAGGGGAGGGAGGCATGGTACTCACGGCATCAATCTCGTTGAGGACCTTCCACTGCTCATAGGGCACACCCAGTGCCTCGGCCGTCTGGATTGTCCTCTTCATCTGACTTGTCCAGACCTTCAGATCCTTGATGTTCTGGTCACTGATGAATTGGGCCAGACTCTTAGCAAACTGAAACACATCATAAGCAAACTCAGGCCCACAGGTCCTGGGCTGTCCTCAAAGGACCCCACAGCCATAGGGTCCATGGAACTGTGCCTAGACTCAGAGAACACAGGTTTGGTAGAAAACACAAACTGACTTCTCGACACTCATACCCACAAGTTCTGCTCTTGGGCATCCTCCCCTGACCCTCAGCACAGTTCCAGCTAGACTCACCAGACCCACTGCCTCTCCCTGACCATGTGCTCTATACTACATGACCAGTAAGGTCTCACTATCCCTCCTGGACTGTGGCACAGCTATCAGCTAGACTGTACAGACTCCCTGGGTCACTGGACTCAGGCCATTTCTGGATGGCATGCCTCTCTGAGGAAAGGGGCTCAGTTAGCGACAGCTCACATGGTGATCACAGATGCAGGCATTTTACTGGTGCTTGGTGACTTTCCCTACATGATGGGAACATTCTAGACTGAATGAATCACCTCAATTTCACAGTAGTGAGGAGAGCGGGAGCCTAGCCCTTGTGCACGTGCACGCGCGCGCACACACGCACACACATGCCCAGTCACTCACAGGTACCAATGCATGCATACACACACACACACACACACACACACACACACACACACTCTTACCTCCCTGCCCCGTGGGGACAGTCCTGGGTCACCGCCGATCCGGCCCTTGAGGTTGAGCTCACTTTCCCCATGCCGGCAGAGGTAGATAGAGCGGGGTGTCACGTGGATGTTCATGAGGTAATATACGATGCGGCTCTGGATGTGGTCAGCCACTCGGTTCACCACGTAGCTCTGGCCCACATCCATGATCTTGATATAGGACAGATCCCTTTCCAGAGAGAAAGAAGAGAGAGGCCTATGAGTGTGGCTAGGGCCCTCACAGGGCACATGGGGCCAGCCACGGAGCCAGTTGTGAGGTCTTGCATCTCCGACCACTAGGCTTGAGATCACAACCTGCAGAGCCGTCAGCTGGGTACGAGTGATGGAGTGAGCTGGGAGCAACGTGGCATGCGTGACGCACAGACAACCCTGTGAGAGTGGGGTGGGAAGTGCTCAACACTCATCATGCTTCCAAAGGGTGACATCCAAAGCAGGGAATGAGTCATACCACATCACAACTTCTACCACTGTGGCCCCAGACCCCTTCTTGCTTACCTCAGCTCTCACCACACTGTCTGCAAGTTGAACCGAGAGACAGATGTCCCCAGGGTGGGCCTGGGAGTAGCTGGGAAATGCTCCCCTTCCTGTTCTTCCTTCCCCCAATGACCTCTTCCCCCTAAAGCCCAGTCCAGGGCATCTGTGTGTGCTGAGTGGTGGCCACACTCCACACCAGGCAGCCGGTGGATCAAACAAGAAGCACAGGAGCATGGTGCTGGTGGCAGCAACCGATAAACCCAGCTTAGCCGCTTTCCCTTCTGGACTTGCGTGTTGCTACAGCTTGGAGAGCACACGATCTGTTTATGTTGTTGGAGTATGAGGGTCTGGTTCAGCCTGAGACTCTGGACATTCTCATCTACATTCTCACTGTACCCTGGGACCCTGATTTGGGTTATAACACTGACACCACCAATAAAAACAAAGGCAAGTGGCGCCCACCTGTGGTTCCAGCTATTGGAAGGCTGAGGCAGAAGGTCGAGGCTGCAGTGGCCGTGAGCCTGCCACTGCACTCCAGCCTGGGGGACAGAGTGAGACTGACTCAAAACAAAACAAAACAAAACAAAACAAAAACAAGGGCAAATCCAACAGGTCCAGACAACCCCCTCTAATGGGTCACACTGCAGAGCTACGAGGAGAAATGCTGTGCTGGGGAGACCAGGGGAAATGTACAAGCCACAGAGAAGCTAGGCAGCAGATGCCATTCAGCTCCAGCCTGGCCTGGTCAGCTGCAGGGCCCAGTTGAGGAGAAGCATGGCCACCCCAGAGATGACTGCTCCATAAACACCCTCAAAACCATCCACCTTTCAGTGGTTTGGTTCATGTGTACTACATATTCTTATGTAACTTTAAATGACCAAGCACAAGTTTGTATTTCAGCCATTCACAAACTGCAGCTTACACCTTCCCGTGTGTCTTCATGACTAGGATTCTGAGGACTGTGTCATATTTTACTATGGGTTACATTGCTATTTACTTAACCATTGCCTCAGTTATACTAATAAGACAGCAAATCAAATTCAGCTTACAGACTGTTTTTTTTTTTTGAGTTGGAGTCTCACTCCATTGCCCAGGCTCAGGCAATCCTTTCATCTCAGCCTTCCAAGTAGCTGGAACCACAGGTGTGCGCCACCACACCTGGTTAATTTTTTGGTATATTGCAGAGATGAGGTCTTGCCAAGTTGCCCAGGCTGGTCTTGAACTCCTGAGCTCAGGCAATCTCTTTTTTTTTTTTTTGAGTTG
>NW_007247366.1:276343-285501 GCF_000164805.1 Carlito syrichta
TCCACTCACCTCAGCCTCCCAAAGGCGTGGGATTACAGGCTGAGCCACCCAGCCTGGCTACTCAGGCAATCTCTTACCTCTGCCTCCCAAAGTGCTGAAATTACAGACTTGAGCCACCATGCCCGGCTGTTCTTTTAAAGTTTTATTGGAATGCCATCTTGCCCATTTATTTGCATATTATCTATGTTTGCTTATGCCATAATAGCAGAGCTCAGTAGCTACAACAGGGACTATATACCCTCCAAAGCCTAAATAAAATATTTACTATCTGATCCTTTACAGAAAAAAGTCTGCTGACCCCTGCTCTATGACCTCAGCTGAATGCCTCTTATGGTTGTAAAAACCCCGCACCGTCCAATACTTCTGCGGGACCATCCATTTCAGAGGCCAGGTGAAGCTAGCAAGCACTGCCTCCACCAGCTGCTCACAGGCAGTATCTGGGCATCCCTTCCCCACTTCTCAAAAACCAGACTCACATTTAAGAAGAGTAGTAATGTTTACAAACACCTTGTGGGAAGACCCTCCTGAAATTAGGCTAGATTTTATAATGGAATAGTATGAAAGGCTGACTTGCAGAGTTCCAGATGAGATAGGCATTTTGCAAGTCATCTCTGGCCAACAATTTCTGCCCCCCAAGAAAGAAACAGAAAAGGTCAGACCACCTCTGCCTTTTGATGTGGTCCCCCAGCCACTGCCATGGGAGCCACCAGGAGGCAGTTAACAGGACCACTCCCCATCAAAGCTGCAGGACATGATACTCTCCTCACTCACCTGTCCAAGTCCTCATCTAGCGACTCGTACGAGTTCTCATAGCACTCAATGCGCCTCATGAAATCCTCCGTGGCCTCATCACTGTCACGGTTGACATAGTCAGGGCTGCCCAGTTTCACTTGCTGCCAAAGCCAGGCACAGAGCAAAGACACATTAAGGTCAAAAGCCAGGTGGGGCCAGAAACCAAGGAGACTGGTGGGCACGGGTTGGGGGAGATTGGGCTGGAGGCCAGGCCAGGGCTGCGGGCCTTAGAAGCTGACCTAGGGGGCTGCTCCCAATAGGAAGAGTCCAGCACCTCTCTGGTCTGAATTTCCTCACCACTGTCCAGAGGATATCACTGAGTGACCACCCTGAGATGGGAGTCCCTCATCTCTATGGTACATGGGAGACCTGGAAGCCCTTCCCCACCCTGAACTATCATCCGAAACCCAAATGGTCATCCCTCAGGTAAACTGGGGGAGGGGAGGGAAGGATGAATCTCTCTTTCTCCCAGATATAATATTGCCACCCAGCTGCAGCTCTGTACAGGGGATCATGAGCCAGGAGGAGGAGGGAGAGAGGGGAAAGAGCAAGAATGAATGCTCACTGGCCACATGGCCTTCCACGCAGTGGTCTTCAGGGGTCAAGGCTCACCTGATCTAACAACAAGGTTATACTGCCTCCCTACCTTGCAAGGTGCAAGATCAAATCAAGGGCAACCAAAACCTAGAGAGGCACCTCCCTGTCACAAGTCATTTTTTCTTTTATTACTGCCCGCGACATGATCAGACGCACCACTTACCACGATGTTGGCAGCTATGACCTCAGGATCCACACAGATGGACTCAACAAAAAAGGTCTGCAGTAAAGACCAGAAGCACCAGGGCAGCACGAAGGAAGGAACCACAAACACATTCAGGGCCCTGGGCCTCGCTCCGGGAGCTCTCTGCCCTGTCAAAGGCATGCTGACTGAAGCCAGGCCCTGAGATCCTTCTTCTGTAGGGTGGCAAAGAATCTACCCTATCCTTGACTCTTCCACCAGGACTCCCCCTCCCCCTGGAAAGAAAATCCCAGGAGGAGAGAAAAGAGTAACCCCTTTCATCCCAAATCATACTCAGCAGTCGTGCCAGCCCAATACCCTGCATGCATCAGGAGGCTTTGAAAGGAGGCTCAGAGGGCTGGGATATGTCACAGCCCCACCATGGCAAGGAGACAAGGAGATCTCACCTTGTAGCCATTCTGTTCACCAAAGTTGAAAATGGTTGCTCTCCGTTCTCGGGTGGTATTTGTTGCATCAAAAACCTAGGACCAAACTGGGGTTAACTCAGCCTTTGGCCCCGGGGAAGGTAGAAGGTCACCCAAGGACTGTGGCATAGGCATCTCTGGGGACGGGATTTCTTTTTTCTTTTTTTTGGTGAGTTGGAGTCTCACTCTGTCACCCAGTATGGAGTACAGTGGCACGTTCATGGCAACTGCAGCCTCAACCTGCTGGGCTCAGGTAATCCTTCCACTTCAGCCTTCTAAGTAGCTGGAACTACAGACACACACCACCATGCCTGGCTAATTTTTTTTTTAATTGTAGACATGAGATCTCAGCAAGTTACCTAGGCTGGTCTCGAACCCGTGAGTTCAGGCAATCCTCTCACCTCGGCCTCCCAAAGTGCTGGGATTATAGGCGTGAGCCACTGCACCTGGCCAGGGACTGGATTTCTTGCCAGGTCCAGCTGCTGCCTGGGGTCACCTGCCTGGCCAGTCTCCTTCAGAATTGCAAGGGCTGGGCTAGTTCTCCCCTTATTTGGGGAAGAAGGAAGCTGGAAAAAGTGGGTGCCTGTGTACCTAGCAAGAGGGCAGACCCAGGACATAGAAGAACATACTCAGCACTGTTCTGTCCACAGCAGGTCTTCAGTTCATGTATGGCTAGCAGGAATTTCAGCGAAATTAATTAAATCTGATAAACTGAGCCTACATTTATTTTCACTCCATCCTGAAACCCCAGTAAAATGGAAATAGAAGGATAAAGAGAACAAGAGAGGCAAGAGATGGAGATGTCGACAAAATTTTATAAGACAGAAACACGGTGACTGAATCAGAAATGGAGAAAACCAAACCAGAGCACACCACCTGTGTGGGACCAGGATCCTCAGGAACAGAGCACCAGCATCTCTAAAAAAAGGGACAAGGTTGAGAGGCTCAGGTGATCTTTCCACCTCAGCATCCCAAGTAGCTGGGACTACAGGTGCATGCCACCACACCTAGTTAATTTTTTAAACTTTTTTGTAGAGATGGGGGGGGTCTTGCTATATTGCGTAGGCTGGTCTTGAACTCCTGGACTCAAAGAATCCTCCCACCTCGGCCTCCCAAAGTGCTGGTATTACAGGCATGAGCCACCACAGCCGGCCTATTTTCTTTTTTTTGAAATGGGGTCTCAGTCTTGTCACCTAGATTGGAGTGCAGTGGCACGATCATAGCTCACTGTAATCTCAAACTCCTGGGCTCAAGCAATCCCCACCTCCCCACTCCCTTCTTTGCTCCCAGCCTCATGAGTAACTAGGACTGCAGGCATGCTCCACCATGTCTGGCTAATTTTCTTTTAATTTCTTTTTTCGTTTTTAAATAGAGACAGTTTTTCGCTATATGTTACCCAGGCTAGTCTCGAATTCCAGCATCACTTTTTAAAAAGGGCATCCATGGCAAGGCATGGTGACTAAAGCCTGTAATCCCAGCATTTTGGGAGGCCGAGGCAAGAGGATTGCCTGAACTCAGGGGTTCAAGGACAGCTTGGGCAACTTGGTGAGACCTCGTTTCTACAGTAAATCAAAAAATCAGCCATGTGTGGTAGCGCATGCCTGTGTTTCCAGCTACTTGGAAGGCTGAGGCAGATGGATTGCCTGAGCACAGCAGGTCGAGGCTGTGGTGGCCATGAGCAGTGTGCTACTGCACTCCAGCCTGCGTGACAGAGTGAGATGCCTACTAAAAATAATAATAATAATAAAAATAAAAAGGGCATCTGATCAGGGCTTACCAGACACTCCAGCAAAACCTCTAATGAGAAAATAGAGACTAAATCAATCAAACAGAAAAAAGGGACTTGGAGAAAATGAAGACAGGGCATGGAACAGAAGAAAATGTCCAAAAAACTTACACTTATTATCCAAAGGGAGATATAAAAGGATATAGTAACTATGAAATAAGAGCAGAGTTCTAAAAAATTAGGACACTTAAAGAACAAGACATTTAAATATGGTCACCGAATTTTTTTTTTTTTTTTAGTCGCAGTCTCACTCTGTCGCCCAGTCAAGTGGTGTACAGTGGCAAGCTCACAGCACCCTCAGCCTCGACCTGCTGGGTTCAGGCAATCCTTCTGCCTCAGCCTTCCAAGTAGCTGGAACTACAGGCATGCGCCACCATGCCTTGCTAATTTTTTTTTTTATACTAGAGATGAGGTCTCGCCAAG
This sequence comes from Carlito syrichta, assembly GCF_000164805.1. NCBI lineage: Eukaryota > Metazoa > Chordata > Mammalia > Primates > Tarsiidae > Carlito > Carlito syrichta. Next base: position 280,548 of record NW_007247366.1, read on the forward strand.
TTGCCCAGGCTAGTCTCGAACCTGTGGGCCCAGGCAATCCTCTCACCTCAGTCTCCCAAAGTACTGGGATTATAGGCATGAGCCACCGCACCTGGCCAAAAAAAAAAAATTTGTTTTTTTGAGTTAGACTCTCACTCTGTCACCCAGGCTGGAGTGCAGTGGCATGCTCACGGCCACCCCAGCATTGACCTGCTGGGCTCTTAGGATCCTTCGGCCTCAGCCTTCTAAGTGGCCGGAACTACAGGTGTGTGCTACCATGCCCAGCTAGTTTTTTTCATTTATTGTAGAGACGAGGTCTCGTCAGGTTGTCCAGGCTGGTCTCAAACCCGCAGGCTCAAGCAATCCACTCGTTTAGGCATCACAAAGCGCTGGGATTACAGGTTTAGCTACCGAGCCTGACAAATTTTGTTTTTTTTAACTCAACCAAATACTTGAAGATAATGTTGTGGTAGTCTCTTTCAAAACAAAAGACAAAGAGAGAAAATAAGGGGAAAAAATATAAAGTTAAGGATCGAGTCTAGCATGAATCTAGCTGCTTTTTTCTAGAAAAAGCAGTTCAGAAACTTGGACTACAGGGGAATGAGTTGCCAAGAAGTGGCCAAGGTGGTTTATCAAATAAATAATACCTGAAGGACAAGAGTTTTCTCGTAGAAAGGGGCCCCCAGCATGCTGAAAGAGAAGACCCATCACAAGACATATCACTTTGAACCCTAAAGGTTTCCCAAGAGGAAGGGGAATGAGAAGCCCCCGGCTCCCTCCAAGAGGTGAAAGTTTAGGAAGATCAGCAAGTCAGAATGACATCTGACTTCTCCACAGCCATGACAGAAACTGTAAGCAACAGAACAATGTCTCGTGAGAGTAGAAGTTCTAAGGGAAAAGTACTTCCCGCCAGGAGTGGTGGCTTACACCTGTAATCCCAGCACGTTGGGAGTCAGAGGTAAGAGGACTGCCTGAGTCCAGGAGTACAAGATCAGCCCGGGCAAATTGGCAAGACCTCGTCTCTACAGTAAATCAAAAAATTAGCTGGGCATGGTGGTACCGGCCTGTGATCTCAGCTACTTGGAAGGCTGGGGTAGAAGTCTCACTTGAGCCCAGCAGGTAGAGGCTGCAGTAGCTGTGAGGGTGCCACTGAACTCCAGCCTGAGTGATACAGTGAGACTTCAACTAAAAATAAAAAAGTACTTCCCATCAGGAATTCTATACCCAACTATCAAATGTAACGATTAAAAAAAGACATTTCAAATACACAAGATCTCACACAATTTATTTCCCAAGAGCCTTTCTCAGGAAGACACTAGAGGATGTGCTTCAACAAAACAGGTCAGTAAGCCAAGGAGAGGATGACATGGGATCCAGGAGTGGGGCATTCAACCCAGGAGAGAGGAAAGGGGAATCTAGGGGATGGCTGTGTCCCAGGCAATGAATCCAGATTGGAGCTGGGGTCAGAGCTCCAGGAGGCATGAATGGCTCCAAGAAGAGAAAGGAAGGCAAAGAATACCTCCTGTGGTTGACTGTGTAGAGTTGGGGTAGGGCCCTTTACCCCAGACACCCCAGTTTAGACCTGTCCCACCCTTCTACCTGACAGAGGGGTCCCACACAGGTGCAATTCCCTTACCAGGATTCAGCAGGTTCCTATAGCAGCAAGTAAACGTTGGGCAGGACTCTCCCCACACCAGGAGAAATCACATTTACTAAAGACTTAGGTAATTTCTGGGATGGCTAAGGATACAAGTATTCAGAGGGAAGTCCTGCACTGCCTCACGCCCAGAGGTAAAATCTTGGCCCAGATCCAGCCTGCGGCTTCCTCCTGCATAGCGGCTGCAGACTTCCTCCTAGGGCTGGCACCCAGGGGCGCACCCAGGGCACACACACCCTGCTTTCCCCTCCAAACACCTGATGAGCAAAAGCACAGATGTGAGTGAGCTTCCAAATGTCACTCCCAGATGTCACCAGGGTGTCACACTCACCGCCACATGTCCCCCCTCTTCACTAAGGAACCGCCGGACGTCACAGAGGGCTGCCAGGGCACACTTCCTTCAGGAAAGAAAACACAGGGTCAGCCTAGCATCCGACCCTGGCTGCAGGAGTAAAACAGGTCAGGGACACCCTACCCAAGACAGGGGAAGGGACAGTCCCTAGATCCCCTTCTCACTTTTCAAGGTTTCTCTTCTTTTTTCTTGGGATAATTTTCAGCATTTGGCTAGCTCTGCTCCTGAGAGGGGAAGGCTATGTGCTCCTGGCCACTAGAATTTTTTTTTAAGTTCCACTTTCCTGTATTTTCCCTCATCATCACATTGTGTACAAATCTGTACTGCCATTTTGCCGTATTTGTGGTGGCTTTTAGGGGTGTCTTTTTTGGTTGTTTTTTAAAGAGATAAGGTCTTATTCTGTCACCCAGGCTGGAGTGCAGTGACATGATCACAGCTCACTGCAGCCTGGAACTCCATGGTGGACTCAAGTGATCCAGCCTCCTGAGGAGCTGGGACTACTGGCACATGCCACCACACCTGGCTCATGATTTCTAACTATTATACATTTTTCTTGATTGTCATCATAAGCTCTTTCAAACCAGACACTTCCTTGTGTGCATGAGTGTCAGGGGCTAGTGGTGGGGAGAGGAGAGACACTATCACTGGCTTTCAGGGCAGTGTTAGGCTTAATGTTCAATTTTCTGTCCTGATAGAGAGAACGCCCCCTACCACCACTTCTGGAGGAGAGTGCTGTGCCTCTGCCTCTATCGTGTCCACATACCCTCCAGAAGGTGAAACCCTCACCCATGACCAACCACTGACTATGTCTTCAGAACGTCTCAGCCTTTCCATTGGCTGCTGCAAAATGGGCTGGCACACATAAGACTCTTTCTCCTTTTATCCATTTCTTCTATAAGGTCTGGAGATAGATAAGGTACTCTTACTTATTAATTTACATATTACCTTCAATTTTTCTATGTGAGAACAAAGCTAGAATTCCTGGCTTTGTTGATCTTTGGATTTTGTCAAAGGACTATGCTGTCAGAGATCTTACTGGCCCAGTGTGCCAAAATATGGGGGCAGAAGCTGATCAGAGCAGGGTGCAGCCTGCTGGGGCCACAGAGAAATTGGTGCCAGAACTGAGCCCATTCGTTAGAAGGAGCTCTGCTTCTATGTCTCCTGTGACCTTTCTGTGCTCCAATGGGTCTTCCAAAGAAAGCCTCAAAGTGCTTTCTTCTGCCAAAAAAAAAAAAAAATCAGAATTCGGAGAGTCCAGGTAACTGGCATTGCTGGGCCCATTTTTTATCACTTGCATTTAAGGACCCGTGCATGTTCTGGGCTAAGATCTCTTTTGTGGGTTGTTCTAGCCATGACTTCACCACATGAAAGAGATCTCAGGGCCCCAGTGGTCATGCTGAGAGAATAGCTTGGGACCCTGTGTATGTGTGTATTTGTATGTGTGTAAGTGGGATGAATGGGTACATACCTGCATGCATCTGCACGTATGGGTAGGTATGTGTGTGTTGTGCCCACGTGTGTACACATAAGCCTGTGAGTGTGCAAGTATGAGTATTCTCTGTGCCCAAGTATGAGTACAGCTGTGTATGCACACATGAGTATGCCCAACCCCTTGTGTATGATATGTGACTAACTGGGCACAGGTAAGAATGAATGTGCCCACATGTATGCACATAAGACATGTGTGAGCATACACTCATGTGCATGAGCATAATTGTTTGTTTCTGTAAGTCCAAGCACATGCACATAGAATATGCCATGTGTGGGGGCCCATCTGCATACACATGGGTGTGTATACATGCCTTTGTGTGGTATTTGACAGTGTGAGCATATATATGAGTGTAAATGTGTGTACAGACTCACATGCACATATGGTGAACACAAGTGTGTATGCATCCACACATGTGCCTCTGAGGCATACATGAGTGTACACACCTCCCTTAATGTGTGGTGAGTGACTGCATGTGTATGGAAGAGTTAACACAACAGACCTGAGAATGCTACCCTCCAAAAGGTCTGCTTGCAAAATTAGCCCTTGGCAAGGGTCTGAGAACTTGAATGGTGAACAGTTCACCAACAGTTCACACTGACATAAAACTTTCCCTAATTAATAAGAGTCGTTCACTGTGTGTAGACTAATACATAAATAATATGGTTTAAGCTGAATAAACAACATGTTTTAAGCTGTGTTCCTGTTGGGAGTCTGGAACTGTGGCACATGCTAGACACTGGTGCCTGTATGACCAGCTCCCAGTAAAACGTTGGTTTGTGAGTCTCCAGTGAACTTCTCTGGCAGACAACACCTCACATGTATTGTCATGGTTCAATGCTGGAGGAATTCAGTGCATCCTCTGTGACTCCACATGGGGAGAAGAATCTTGGATGCTTGCTCCTGGTGTCCTCGGGACTTTACCCCAGGCCTGTCTCCCTTTGCTGATTTTGCTTTGTGTTGTTTCACTGTAATAAGTCTGAGCCATGAGTCAGGCTAGATGCTGAGTCTTGTGAGTCATCATCCTAGCAAACTACTGAACCTGAGGGCAGAATTGGTGACCCAACACATCATGTATGAATGTACTCAGTTGTGTATGTGTATGTACATGGTGAGCACACATGTGCCTGTGTGTGTCCTTGCCTTCATGTGTGGTGTGTGGCTGTGACACACACATACGAGCAAGCCCTAGTATTAAATGTGTACATGCACACATGTGTGCATATACTGTTTTGTATAATGTGACTGTGTGCGCACAGAGTGTGTATGCAGCCATGTATATATATCAGGTGTACGTGTATGTCTAGAAATGTGGCTCTGAGGTATACACTTGAATGCATGTGCTCACATGTGTGTGCAGGGGGTCTGTGAGTAGCATGGGGCTATGTGAAGGAGTGTGAATGTGTCCGATATCATTTGTATAGATGTGTTCTTTTTTTTTTTTTTTTTTTGAGTTGGCGTCTCACTCAGTCACCCA
>NW_007247366.1:285521-300239 GCF_000164805.1 Carlito syrichta
TCCAAGTAGCTGGAACTACAGGTGCATGCTACCACACCCAGCTAATTTTTTGATTTATTATAGAGATGAGGTCTCACCAAGTTGCCCAGGAGGGTCTCGAACCCGCGGCCTCAGGCAATCCACTCGCCTCAGCCTCCCAAGGCGCAGGATTACAGGCTGAGCCACCGAGCCTGGCTTAGATAAGTTCTTGCATGTGCAAAATGACTGTACATGCACTTTTCTAGACCTTCCACTGTGTCCATTGTCAGAGATGGGCCTCAACATTGTGTGGCTGTAGGGACCTCAATAATATGTAAGTGACTGTGCCTCTGGAAAATGCAAACTTCTTTTCCTTGGTTTTCCATTTTAAAAACTCAGGTTCTTTTGTGTTTTGAGTTGAAGTCTCACTCTGTTGCCTAGGCTGGAATGCAGTGGCACAATCAAACTCACTGCAACCTCGACCTCCTGGATCAGACAATCCTTCTGCCTCAGCCTCCTGAATAGATGGGACTATGGGGGCATGTCACCATACCTAGATCATTTATTTTAATTTTTTTTTTTTGAGAGACAAAGTTTCACTGTACCATCTAGGCTGGTCTCAACTCCTAGGTTCAAGTCATCCTCTTGCCTCATTCTCCCAAAGTGCTGGGATTACAGGTATGAGCCACTGTGCCCTGCCCTCTGGTCCATTTGTTTAGCCAATTATGGAAATTGTGAGCTAGTTAATGGGAAATGGCCCTGTGACTCAGTGGTCAGACCAGGTTTTGGATACAGGAGAAAGTGTTCCTAGGACAGCCAGAAGGTATATCTGCAGAAAGGTACCAATGAGCCAGGACTCAACTTCTATTGTGGGGTGGACTTGAACCAGTTCTCTAACCTCTAAGTATAGGATTTCCTGTCTGAAATAATCTAATACCCCTACCTTTGCGGAGCAGCTTGAACGGAATGCTAGCAGACTCTGGGAACACCAGCTCCCTCACTTTCCACTCTCCCCACAAACACAATGGACTCAGATGGGCCTGGCTTCAATTTCAAACCCTGGGTAATTTCAGACAACACTATTACTTTCAGACCTTAACCTCAGCATCTGGGAAAGTGAGGTACCACCATCCACTGCAAAAGCTTATAGGAAAGATCAAATGAGCTAGTCCAGGTCCCACAGCTTTGGGTTGCTTTTTTATTTTTTAATTTTTTTTTTAGTTGGAGTGCTGGGAGTGCTCACCCTGTAGCCCAGGTTGGAGTGCAGTGGCATGCTCACGGCCACTGCAGCATCAGTCCGCTGAGCTCAGGCGATCCTTCCACCTTAGTCTCCTAAGTACCTGGAACCACAGGCACATGCCATGACACCTGGCTAATTTTTTGATTTATTGTAGAGATGAGGTCTCACCAAATTGCCCAGGCTGGTCTTGAACTCCTGGACTCAGGCAATCCTTCTCGCCTCCACCTCCCAAAGTGCTGGGATTACAGGCTTGAGCTACTGCACCTGGTCTTTAGGTTGTTTTAGAATCTGCATTTGATATTCCTTACTACTACTACTATTAGAATAATGGACAGTGTTTGGCAGTAGATGGGCTTAAATTCAAGTCTGGGCTCTGAAGTAACTTCCTATCTTATGTGAGATTACTGGCCTCTGAGTCTCAATTTCTTCATCTGTAAAAGGGGAAGGTAACAATGGGCAACAAGCACCCAGCCCACAGTAGGTTCAAATATTAGTTCCCTCCTTTTGGTCTGGCTCGACATCCCCAGAGGGCATAGTCTTGAGTTTCACCCACAATTTGGCCACAGACACCTGAACGTCAGACTCCCCTCTCTCCTCAGTGCCACAGACCTGGCCAATCCCCAGTGACACAAGAACAAAGGCAGTCCAGTCAGAAGGTCCAAGTCCTGCAGTGGGGAGTTCCTGCCCCCCTGATGGCCAAACAAAGAATAAGTAGCCCAGTGTCACAACCTCCAAGGCAGCCTAGTTAGCCTCTGGCCTTGGGCTAGGCCTGATTTGGGAAAGTCACTAGAGATGGGTCAACCTCTGTTCACTGTGGTACCCTGACGACTGGGCCAAAAGCAAGTATCTGCCTCCCTGGGCTGATTAGGGGCTTCTTGGTCCCCAGCTAACACCTGCCAAGAGAACATAGCATAGCTCAGACCACCAGCTCAGGGGTGCTGGTTCCTTGGAGAAAGTACTCAGCTCAAGTCTGAAAGGTGAGGAAGTTAGAATATGCAAATTTATAGCTCATGAATAACAGCAGGAGTGCTAATTTCTCACACAGCAGCATCTAGGATGCTTCAAAGCAAAATCAAGGCATGTTTTCCACACACCAAGAACCAAGAACATGGCAAACATGTTCCAGATACACAGGAAGGGGCTCATTGTGGGGCAAGTGAGGAAAAACCCCTGCGGCCTGGATCCCTGCACCCACTTGGCCTCTTCTTCCCATCAGCTGCCATCCCCCTGGGAGGACTGGTGACCTCTGTGCAGCAGTCCTGACCTGCCCAGGCTGAGCCTCTCACCTCCCTGAAGCTCCACCTTCCCCCCAACAGAAAAGACAGGCCCACCACCAGAGGGCTACACACCCTCTTACTCCCAAACCCATCACAGTTCAACACCATCACATCCTGAGAAGTCAAGATACTGGATAGGGTAGGGTAGGGCCAGGGATCAGGGGCAGCTCAGTTGTTCACCAGCAACTTTCTCCAGGGGCTTCTCAGTAAATGGGCAGTAACTCGTTAGCTTTCTCCACAACAGTACCTCCCACCATACCTCCCCACCACACACATACTTACTTCCTGATTTTCAGGCCCTCTTCATTGTCTGGGAGGAAAAACTCAAAAGATTTGTAGGTCTTGACCATATCTCGGCGATACTGGCCAACGTTGAATTCTAGGAGGAAAGTGAGGTTCAGCCAACCCCACCAACTCCTGACCTTGACCCCCCAGGTCCTGCCCACAGTCTAGGCTTCTCCCTTCCCCCACAAAGCCCCAATGTCCCCTTGGACAGTTGAGGCCATGCCTCACCCCGAGTGGGCACACCAATCCAGTTCAGGTATCGAGTCAGCTTCTTAGAAATGTAGGTCTTGCCCCTGGCAGGCAGGCCCACCATGACAATGAGCGTGGGACAGTTGGTCATGCAAACTGAAAGAGAAGCAGCACACAGTGTCAGACAAGGGCCAGGACCCCTCCTACCCATCCTGCCCTCTGCCCATGGTCTCTCAGCCTCAGGGTACAGGACTGGCACTAGATGTACCTTCCTGGGCTCTTGGCATCAGACAACTCCCAAGCAACTTTCTCCAAAACCCTGGTCTCAAGTCCCTCCCCAGACCCCTCTAGCTCTGGCAGAAGCAGTGGGATCTCACCAGCTCTTCTCATTCTGATGTGCACCACCAGATATAAAGCTCAACCGACCATGCTACTAGGGAGTTCCCATTGCATGAAGGACAAAGCCCAAACCCAGTGAGGTATCCAAGAGAGACCACCCTGGCTCTGTGGTCCAGGAATCCATAGCTAACCTTCTCACATCTCCCTCCCTTCCCGAATAACCACTCAGTCCCAGGGCATGACCTTCTGTGGTGAGCTTATTTTCATCATGCAAAGTCCAGCTCAAAAGCCACTTTCTTGATGAGTCCTTTCTCCAAGACATCTCCATGCCTACTTGGTACACCCTCAGCCTCAGTTCTGGTCACCTTATTCAAGAGACTCTTCTCTCCAGACTGATCACTTGGAGTGGACGCAGTCCTACAGTATCTGAGGCATTTAGGGGCCTGTGGCCTGGCACAGAGTTCGTGCTCAGGAATTACTGATGGCAGGAAAAGGGAGGGAGCCATCTAGAAGACTACAAGAGTAAGGACAACAAGGGGCCAAGATGAGAGACCCAGTCGGATGCCCACAAGGACAGTCCCTCTAATAGCCCACCCACCACCATTCATGTGCCACCAGGTCAGTGTGCCAACCAGTTGCTAAGGCTGGAGGCAGCGAAGGTTCTGAAAGCAACCCCCCCATATCCCTGGCTGGCTAGGACAGACACCAAAGCAGCAGACCTGACAGCATCATGTGACCCAGCTCAGTTTTCACTGCTGTCAAATGCAGTCTCAGGAGCCTCAGGAAGCTTCTCTTTCATCATCCCGAGGATGGGGCCAGGTAACACCATAGCAGTCAGGCAGATGGACAGATGTAGAGACCCGCCTGGGCAGGCGAGACCTCATCTCTACAATAAATCAAAAAATCAGCCGGGCATGGTAGCGCATGCCTGTAATTCCGGCTACTCGGAAGGCTGAGGCGGAAGGATCGCCGGAGCCCAGCAGGTCGAGGCTGTGGTGGCCGGGAGCGGCCACTGCACTCCAGTCTGGGTGACAGAGTGAGACTCCAACTCAAAAAAAAAAATAGAGACCTGTCATTGCCTCTCCTCTGCCCACTCAGTTGTGCAAGTGAGATCGCCCTCCTTAGACAAATGTCTCCAACCCCAAGATGTCTGCCTCAGAGCACAGAAGCTCCAGGAGCACCTCTGCAGGGGGGTCAAGAGTCAGACAGACCTGGCTTTCTAGATTTGTTGTTGTTGTTTTTTTTAAGTCGAGTCTCACTCTTTCACCCAGGCTAGAGTGCAGTGGCATGCTCATGGCCACTGCAGCCTCGACCTGCTGGGCTCAGGTGATCCTTCGGCCTCAGCCTTCCAAGTAGCTGGGAACAGAGGCGTGCGCCACCATGCCCAGCTAATTTTCTTGATTTATTGTAGAGATGAGATCTCATTGTTTTCTAGGCTGGTCTCGAACCCATGGGCTCAGGCAATCCTCTTACCTCCGCCTCCCATAGTACTGAGATTAAAGGCGTGAGCTTCCTATCTTGACTGACCCTTACTGGCAACTCTGAGCCTCAATGTCCTGGCCTGTAAAATGGGATAGCAATCTCTCAGGGAGGTCTATCACTGCTTCCCTGATTTGCTAGCCTGTCTGCTCACCTTATACTGTGAATACGGGCGCGAAGGAGGAAGGGGATGCTGTCACCAAACACATACTGAGCCGAGGATGCAGGTATTGTTCAGATCTGACTGCCCTTGGGACCCAGGGTGTAGAAGCAGCAGCCTGGTCCCAGGCAGACCCTGCAGAGAGGCAAATGGGCTTGCTTGCTAGTGGGGGCTCCACCACTCCAGTGCACAGCCCTTGTGTAAATGTGATCCAAATTGGAAGCCTCAGGGAGGGAAGGAGGGGACCCCTTGAAACAGGCTGACAGTGAGTGAGAGCAAAGAAACTTGCAGAAAAACTCAGCATTGGTTAAGGTGAGAGGAAACAAGTTAGGCAAGACTCTACCTCTTCAGGACCGGTGGACGGTCATGGCCTGCGTTGTTTACACTATTCCTGGGCAGCTGATGAGGGCTTGGGTCCCTGCTCCCAATGATGAGGCCACCTCCTCCCACTGCTTCTTCAGGGGCACCTCCAGTACCTCAGGGTTGGGGTTCTGCACCCTCTCTTCACAACTATCATCCCAGTGATGGCCCTGGCCTCTTCCCACAGCGTTTGGTGACAGCCCCTTCCCCCTTCCCACCCATATGCGCAGCACAAGATGGGCAGACAGGGCATCAGGCCCAGGCACAACACAAGGTAATAAATTACCTATCACCTCTGCTCCTCAAGATAAGGTCCCAAGGAAACAACCCAAAGGAAAATCAAAGTTCAAGTGCATTCACAACAGCTCTGCTTACTACAGCAAAACACTGGGAAAATCCCAGCCACAGAAACTGCCAACTGAGGCACAACGAAGAGAAAACACACTACAGCTCTTGAAACAAACAGCATGTGGACTAAGTGAGCCCCGATGTTGAGCAAACAGGACAGCAGAACACACTGTTTACAACATTGCGGAAGGAAATCATGTGTGTTGGAAGACATGTCGGCCTGACTTCCCTCCTGAGCTCCTTTCCTGTAAATTTGCCACAGGCCTCAGGAGTTCTAGAAGCCAAGGGGCCTGAGACATGCCTAGCAATGGACAGCACTCACTTCCTGGCACTTCCACTGAAGGAGAAGCTACAAGTCCCTGGAATGGTGGGCTCCAGAGCTGATTGAGGTCCTGGAGGTCCCCCTGAAGGAGCAGTGGGAGGGGGTGGCCTCATCATGGGAGCAGGGACCTTGGGTTGCTTGAGAGCCCTCTTCAACTGGCCAGGAATAGTGTAAACAATGCAGGCGAGGCTGGGGAGGAAGAGCTCTTTAAAATAAAGCCATGTTAGGCGGGGGCGGTGGCTCACTCCTATAATCCCAGCATTTTGAGAGGCGGAGGTGAGAGGATTGTCTGAGCCCACAGGTTCGAGACCAATCTGGTCAACTTGGTGAGACCTCATCTCTACAATAAATAAAAATAAAAATAAAGGCACATGGCATGGCGGCCCTGCTCAGAGGGGGCAGAATCTCTCCTGTTGCCCTGTGCATACACCAGTCATGTCCTCACTCAGGAGGGGTCTTGCCACCTTGCTGCCTTTTGGCTGAGAAAAACCATCACACAAACACCATCCATTCTGCGTGCTCCCTGAGACTCCTCTTTAAACCCTGTCCCATCAGCCCCCAGAGCTCCTCCAGGTCTAGGCCAACAGGCCAGTGATGGGGAAGGTAAGAGTTTCCCTGCCCTTGGATGTGGCTCTATATGCTGTCAATCGGGTGAAGAATTGTTCCTGGCGAGTGGGGGTGGAGGAGGCTCAGGACATCCCTTAGTCAAGCAGCCCCTATTGCCCTGAAGAGCTGGGGATTAGACCTCAGAGGAAACCCAGTATACAGCCAAGCAGTGGGCATTGCTTTTGCCTCCCCATAAAGCCCTATAGTCAAATCATCTTCCACCCACACCCCCTCAGGATCCTTACTGTTCTTGCAGTCATCCCTGCTAGTCACAGGTCTACTGTGCAAAGGGTAAAATGCTGCATGAATGCAGGCACTGGGGGCTGGAAGCACTGCAAGGCGGTTCCAAGTGCACACATTCCCTGCTTACCCACTCCCTGCTGGGAACTCTGGTACAAACTCCCACACAACTTGCAGGTGTCATCTTGGCCTCTTGGGTACTACCACCTCTTCTAGGAAGGTGTATATCCAACCCAGCCTACCACAACACCCTGAGACACTGTGACAGCATGAGCCCCTCCACTCAGACCAGAGCCACATTTTTTTTTTTTCCAGAGACAGGTGCTTGCTTTATCACTTAGGCTGGAGTGCAGTAGTGTGATCATAACTCACTGCAACTCCTGGGTTCAAGCGATCCTCCCACCTCAGCCTCTCAAGTAGCTAGGACTACCTATACTACCATGCCTAGTTGTGTGTGTGTGTGTTTTTGTAGAGATGGGGGTCTTGCTATGTTGCCCAGGCTAGTCTTGCATTCCTGGGCTCAAGTTACCGTCTCACCTTGGCCTCCCAAAGTGCGAGGATTACAGGCATGAGACACTGTGCCTGGCCCAGAGCCACATTTTAATCCCACACTTAGAGCTTGAAGAAGTACAAGCCCTGCCTCAGGGTCTGTGATACTTGGGCAAGTCCCCTCTCCATTGGGCCTCAGCTCCCTCCCACATAGGGGACTCGTTTGGAGCTGATGCTTCAATCACTGACTCTGAGGTAGTGAGGAGGAAAGGATGATGGGGATGACCTGCTACCACTTATGGAGGACCTACTCATTAGAGGCTTAAGGGTGCTTCAAGGAGCAGAGACAGGGACTGTCAGATGAGAAGGCCTGTGTGTGTAATAACAGCAGCCACCCCCCCCTCAGTTAGGACCACACAGTCCTAACACAGACTGGTTAAAGCATCAGAGGGAGGGACTTGGCCTCCACACCTCCAGAAGAATGTCAAAGGAAGGCTGGCCAGGCTGTGGCTATAGCCTCTCAGAGCTCAGTGTGCATCGTGGACAGCCAAGGCCCCACCAGGATAGTCAGAGTCCTGACCCACCACAACTCCATCTGGTCGGAAACATGGCCACCCCGAGCCAGGACGCACAATGTGGTCAGAGATACACATACACTCTTCCCAGGGGACTCATATCAAGATCAAAGCCAAGGCCCCAGGCCTTGAATCACAGAGCACCCTCCCCTCCCTTATCATACATAAGCAGAGGTCAGGACACAGGGAGACTCGGCCATATCATGCAATCTACTATCTCCATTTCACCATGAATAGAACTAGACGTTCTCTGAAGACCTAGTTAAGGTGCAAATTCATTACAATGTTTCAGTTACTCCCAAAACGAATCTCTTTCCTAATAAAAAAAGTTGGGGGTTCATTTCAGAACAGGCAAAAACTCAAGAAAGCAGTTTAAACACCCCACCAGGAACCCATGGAAGGGTGAGTCCGTTGACAATTCCAGGAATTTCAGCTTATCTCCCAGATGTTTTATCATTCACTCATGACCCCATGTGAATGCTTACATGTTTATAGACGCCAACACAGGCCCACATGGCACAGTGTTCTCACTGTCTCTATCCTGAGCACATCTGCACTGAAGCTCCTACCCAAACTCCGCTTTTTTTTTCTTTTTTGAAAGCAGGATTTATTGAGAGGACAGAAAAGCTCCCACAGCAGGAGGGGACCCGAGGGGGTTGTCCCAAACTCAGCTTTTGAGGTCAAGGAGTACCTTTCTCATGCGGGAGAACTAGCCTGTCTCTATGCTTTTGAAAGTTCTGGACTCAGAGAGGCCAAGCAATTTGCCTATGGCCACACAGAGCAGTTCAAGTTCAAGCACTTGGTCCACACTCTCTGGCCAGGAGAGAGAGAAAGGGTCTGACGGTCTCCCCATGATTCGAGGCAGTGGAGATGAAGTGGGGAGTGAGGGGGCCGGTGCCCTCCCCGAAGGTGACAATGGCCAGGCCTAGCCACTGCCAAGCTCAGAAGCCCCCAAACACCTGTTCCTACCCCCTGCTCTGCCACACCTGTCTCCGGACTACCACTGTCACAGCCGCTTCACCCGTTCCCAGCTCTCCATCTGCCTTCGCTTCCTCACCAATCACGTCAGACTCACCTGTCCCTGGTTCCCCACCTGTTCCCGGTCCCCTCTCCATGCGAGACCTCAGCCCAGGCCGCCCTATCCACCTATGCCGGTGCACCTTCCTCCCCGCAGATCCCGCCTCACCCCCGCGCGGGCAAGCGTGCAGAGCAGGCCGCCCGTTGCTGTATGGCATCCAGATTTTCTTCAGGGGGTTCTGGGTCAATTCCCGTGGGGACGCCATCCCCAGGCCGGGATGAGTCGGTCTGCGCTGCTTCCAACCCAGCAGCCGGGCCACCTCGGGCCACCCGAGGTCCCGCCCCTCGGGCCCCGCCCCTCCTCAAGCCGCTACAACCCACGTCCATCTTCCCGCAGACCCCGCCCAGAATGAGTAGGCCCCGCCCCAACTGAAAGGGACCTGGCTTCCGACCACGCATGCCCAACTCGCTACCGCCCGTTTCTTACTAAATGGGCTCCGTTCTTCATGCCCGGATCGAGAACGCGCATGCCCAACTCCCAGATTGCGCAGGCCTCGCCCCGGATCGAGGCCCGGATGGTGCAGGCCCCGCCCCGGGTGCGCAAGGCTGGCACTCCCAGCACCACCGCCGTGGTTTACGAATGTGTCGCCTAAATCCCGGAAATTGCAGGGATTTTGCTACCCATGGGTTCTGCTACCTCCACGGCACCCAGGGTTCTGTTCTCTGCTGCACGTGACTTCAGGGCCCTCAGGAAGAAGGGGTTTGCATGCAGTAGGACGAGACCTGCGTTACCCGCACGGCCCTGTTGGTCAGGACTAGCAGGGGTCGCCAAGCCTGCTAACCTGGCGGTCAACTCCTCTGCGCCGTCGAGGCCCTGCGCTGGCCCCCTCGTCTGCTCCGAGCCCCGGAACTCTCTGCCGTACACAGGAACGACATGCTCAACCACGCGGGAAAATCTCCTTTATTTTATGGAAAGGGACACAGGACAAATGTCAAAATGAATCGTGTTTCTCTTTTCGCCTTAGCTACTGGTTAGCTTCAGCTAAGCCCTAGCCCAACTGGAGCAAATGCCGCAGAACTTTGTAACCAAGTACTTTGGGAACACACCAAGCCCAGGAAGTATCTTTTTTTTTTTTGAATTGGAGTCTCACACTGTCACCCAGGCTGGAGTGCATTGGCACGCTCGTGGCCACCGCAGCCTCGACTTGCTGGGCTCAGGTGACCCTTCTGTCTCAGCCTTCCAAGTAGCTGGAATTACAGGCAGGAAGTGTCTTCATTCCCTTTCTAGACTTTCATTTTTACCAATTAACACTTTTATCATGAGTTTACACATTTTTTTGAATGAGCCTTTGTCTCATCATCAGGAAAATGCAGTGTACACCATCAACAAACATACAAGATTACAGTGTAGATTAAATGAGTCAGACTCTGATAAAACCATTTTATAACATGTTAGTCCTCAACCTGGCGCAGTGGCTCATGCCTGTAATCCCAGCACTTTGGGAGGCGGAAGTGGGAGGATTGCCTGAGTCCAGGGGTTTGAGACTTGAGGTCTCGCCAGGCTGACCTTGGCGAGACCTTACCTCTACAAGTCAGAAAACTATCCAGGCGTGGTGGCGCACACCTGTGCTTCCCACTACTTGGAAGGCTGAGGTGGAAGGATCGCCTGAGCCCAGCAAGTGGAGGCTGCAGTGACTGTGAGCATGACACTGCACTCCAGCCTGGGCAAGAGGGTAAGACTCCTACTCAAAAAAAAAAGTTAGTCTTGTCTTTTATTATATCCTTTATCTTCCTCTTCTCTTTGAAGATGCTGTGGGGACAAGGGATAGAGGGGAGATCTAGAAATTCAGAACCCCGCTGGCTCACTCTCTTGTTTGGCCCCCACCTGAGCCCTCTTGTGTCTTCCACTAGCTCCATCTCTCCAAGCTTTGTACACTTTCTGCCCCAGCCACCAGCAACACTGCTTGAACCTGCCACAAACACTGAGCTCTAGCGATGTCCTCCGTTACATCCCTGGCAGGGTCCCTGCATCCTCAAGTTCTCTCTGCCCAGTGTGTACCCAGCCAGGAGCCAGCTACTAGGGGCATGGAAAACAAAACTGACCTCAAGCGCCAATGGTGTAGCGCCCTCTCCTATCCCTTCTCTGCCACAGCCCTGCCCTGGTCAGTTCTCCAGGTCATGCCCCAGCTCTTCAGAGCCTTAAGATGACACTGATTTAAGGACCCTTCAGAGGAATCTGACAGGGAAGTCTTGCCCACTTCATAGGAAATGAAGATTCAGAAGATCCACGTACTGGAAGCCCACCCGGACCTTCCCCAAACCAGCTTTACCTACCTACCCTGGGAATGCCCTACCCCAGGCAGGGTCAACTGCTTCCTCCTTCCTCATCCTTCCTCTGCAGGGTCCACCTCACCCTTCCTCCACCCTACTCCCAGCAGCTCTGAGAACAGCCTTGGGTGGCTCTGATGAGCAGGATGCCCCCTGTGACCTCCTCGCTACTTCTCCAAAGCCAGCACTTCTGTTTCTTTCCTAGCCACTGCCAAGGCCATCTTCAGGTCACCTTGGCCCCAGAGATCTCGTCACCACATGCCCACACCCTGCCCAACCAACAGGCTTGTTGCAAAAGTTACCTCCTCTAACATCCACAGAAACCCAGCACCTCCCCAGGCCTCTCCATTCTCTTCTTCTATAGCTCTCCTGGACTGGTAACCGAGGGCTGAAGGTAGGGGTCAGCCAGGTCAGGGCAGAGAGCTGGGGGTGTTTCTGGGAAGCCATCCACACACCCAGACAGTATGAGCCTGGTTTCCAGGAAATGCAACAGCCCTGCACCTCCCACTCATCCCCCAAAAGTCTGACCCTGCACTGACCCAGACTTACCCTCCCAAGACCCTATATCCTAATGAGAGACCACAGGTCAACATTAGAAGCCTGCGGTCCCTCCCCAAGGCCAGGGTCCACGTCTGTTCTGTGGATATGCTCCATGGCCCTATTTCCCGGGTAGGAAACTGAGGGTCAGGGAGGGGAGAAGGGCCCAGGATCACAGAGCCAGCCCACACCACAAACAGACTCAGTCTGCTCCTAGCCCTCAAGACCTCACTGCCTAGACACGTTGCACTAGCATCACCTGCCCCACCTCCACACCCTCGCTTGATCCCTGCAGTGAAATGCTCTCCTAGCCCGCTTTCTCAGCATCAGTAGATGCCCAATAGAAAACTGGCCCTCATGACTTTTCCCTCCTCAGGGCGTCCCAAAGTAAGCCTGGAATCCTGTCCTAAGTGTGGGAAGTGTGCTGGCATGTCAGTGTGCACTTGTGTGTGAACATGTCCTGCTCAGCCTCTCCTTACCATGAACCTGCTGACCTGACCCTGGTTGGCTGCCATGGTGCCTTCTGCCCTGACCACTGGACCTTCTCCCAGTGACCCAGGCTGGAAGCCATGGGGTGGGCCAAGCCCTCAAAGCTCAAGCTCCACCTAGTCCCCTATCTGCTAGCCACTCCTGGCAGAACCGCCAGACCACCCTCTGCAGCATAAAGCCCAGGGGCATCAGTTCGTGGCACACAGACACGTGGCACAGCTGCACATGCACACACACAGAGGCACACACAGGAGCACACATGCCAGCAAGCCCTGCACTTGGGCATGTGCATAGAGATAGGAAGGATGTAATGGGACTTGTTGCTCTCTACTGTACCCCCTTTGCCTTTGTCACCCCCACCCCCACCCTTGCTGTCACTGAGGTTTAGGAGTTTCCAGGAATTCCAGCTTCCTCTGGCCATTTCCAATAGAGGATTGTCCCTAGCATCTCCCTGGGCCCAGAGCTCACAGGGAGCATGAGGTTCCCGCTTGGGGGTGTACCACATGACTAAACAGCCAGTGAGCCCTGATCTGCACCTCCTAATTCCAGCCTGGCATAGGGTACACAGTAGGTGCTTAGTGAATCAGGACAGCCAGGGCACGCAGGGCTAAAAGGGTCATGACCAGAACAGAGTACACAGTAGGTGCTTAGAAAAAAGCTCAGGACTGGCATAGGGTACAGAGTAGGCATCCCAGAATTGGTAGTTTAAAGGCGAAAGCCACATCCTATGAAAAACAACCCCATTGAGCCTCTGGATCCTCCCCAAACTGGTGTGACTCCTGAGGAGAGACCCGGACAGATACGATCCCTTGAAGACCAGCAAAGAGCAGAGCAGGAGGGCCTCGGGCAGCTCCAGCTGGCTGTCCCTCCCCCTGGGCTGGAGGAAGACACTATTTATAGTTCCCCTTGGCCCAGCCCCCTCTCCCCCACAAGACGACGGTGTTCCCCCTCGTCCGCACCACTGACAAACTGATGTGCCCCTCAGAGAACCCCTATGCCAGAAGATACCCCCCAGCACTCTCGCCCCTCTAGCACCACCCTTCAGTGCCCAGGTCTTTTCCTAGTTCCCCACCCTCCCCACGCTGCCCCGTGCCTACCCTGCCTGCTGCTCCCTGGGCCAAGGTTCTGCAGGGGGCTGCCTCCTAACGTGCCTCTGTCCATCCTGCAACCGAACTGGCCAGGGCCACCGCCCCCTGCAGCTCCAGACTGGGGTAACCCCGCCCACCTAGCAGTTCAGAGGAGAGATCCTCGGCTCCTGCAGCCCCGCCTCCCCAGCCCGCCCTGGGCCCGCCCCCCAGGGCTGCTTACAACTGTGAGGTCAACACCAATGTCCCTACTCTGGGCAGGCAGCCACACTCCCGCCAGTGTTTCCTCTCTCTCCAGCTGGAGCTGCCCATGCTACCCAGTGTCTTCCTTCACCTCCAGCGGGAGTTGTCTACACAGCCCAGAGTGTCTGCCCTATCTGCCAGCAAGCCCAACCAGACTGCCCAGAAAGTCAGTCCCATCTCAGGCCCAGCAATGGAGTTGGTGTGTGAAACAAGGTAAACCTGGCCCTTCCAAATCAAGGGACCAGGTCAGCTTAAGGGGTGGGGTAGAAGGGCACAGAGGCCAGGTGTTACTCAGCCCTCACACATGTCACAGCCTGGGATCACTTGACTGTGATTATCATCCATCCCATCTTTCAATCACTCATGTAATAAGCACCTCATGCATGCCAGAAACTTTGTGTACACTACAAACACAATGCTTATAAGAAGCATGGTGGCATCACTCTGCTTTACAGATGCGGAAACAGATTCAGAAAACTGAACACCTTTGTTCAGGACAATTCACAGAAAAGGGGGTAGGTAGAGTTGGGTTGGAAACCTGGCAGCTTGAGTCCTCTTTCCCCTGAGCCTCGTGTGTACAAGGTCTGAGGCTAGGTGTGCAGGGAGAACAGTGCCTAGCTGGGAGTGGTACCCACTCCTCCCAGGCCCTACACAGGCCCTCACTTTGCTCACACTCACACTCACAGCTGTCAGAGACTTAGAGCAGGAAGCACATAGAAGCTCAGCCACACATGCACACTCACCCACAAGGCAAGGCCGCCATGGTCACAGACTTCCTGTGTATGGCCATCTGTGCCTGGAGAGGCCACCTGACAGCCCCATCCATCTGGGGTAGGTGCTGCGAATGACCTGCAACCAATGATTCCCTGTATGGTGGCCCATGGGATGATGGACATGCAGGCCTTAGAGGGACTGCTCTCAGGCAGTCTTTGGCTCCTCTGTTGAGGCTCCTGAAAGTAACATGATGGTGACTCCCTGTGGCAGTGTCCAGATGCTCTGTGATTGTGGGGCACCAAGACACGGCAATGGATTGCCTGAGCCCGGGGGTTCGTGACCCGCCTGGGCAGCGAGACCTCATCTCTACAATAAATTAAAAAATCAGCTGGGCGTGGTAGTGCATGCCTGTAATTCCGGCAACTTGGAAGGCTGAGG
>NW_007247366.1:300259-300681 GCF_000164805.1 Carlito syrichta
AAAAAAAAAAAAAAAAAAAAAAAAAAGACACGGCAAGACACCACATGGTAGTGACCTTACATGGTTAGCATCCAACACATTCAGATGTTTTGTTTTTTTTTTTGAGTTGGAGTCTCACTCTGTCACCCAGCCTGGAGTGCAGTGGCATGCTCACAGCCACCGCAGCCTCAACCTGCTGAGCTCAGATGGATCCTTCCCCTCAGCCTTCCAAGTAGCTGGAACTACAGGCGTGTGCCACCACACCCAGCGAATTTTTTTATTTACTGTAGAGATGAGGTCTTACAACTTGCCCAGGCTGGTCTCGAACCCGTGGGTTCACGCAATCCTCTTGCCTCAACCTCCCTAAGTGCTGGGATTATAGGTGTGAGCCACTGTGCCCGGCCTTGTCCAGACATTTTTTTTTTTTTTTGAGTTGGATTCTC